>NW_024425008.1:5687512-5734082 GCF_017311325.1 Ursus maritimus | reverse complement strand
ACTATATATATATATATATATATATATATATATATATATATATATATAATCTTCAAATAATCAAATACTGGACAAATAGCCTCAGTGTAGTTATCAGAAGACAACACTTTGATACATGTCTCAACTATGTCTGAATAACACTCCTTACAAATAACAAAGTTTCTCCCTCTGTCTCTCCTTTTTTCCCTCCTTCTCCCTCCCTCCCTTCCTTCCTCTTCTTATTCTCTTCATTCTTCTTCCTCCACTTTCTCCCAGTCTCCTCTGGTTACTTAATCACAATACTGTCTCAACTTCTCACTTACTGAATCAGAGGGAGATTTGATCCTCCAGGCAGAGACCTATGAGAACAACCCTCATGCAACCTTTCATTTCATTAACTGCTTGGCATTCACATGGGCGTAACTACCACACAGATCTTTCTTGAGAAAGCTCACCGATGTTCACAAGTGGTAAGGTAGGCCTCCCTGGGCCTCCTTCCCGTGAGGGGTAGGGGACAGAAATGAGCTAAAACCTCAAAATCTTCCAAGAAGTGCCCGTGACCAGGGACACAACAGGTTTCGTGGGAAACATGCAGTTAGTTCCCAAGGGTTGAGAAGGGCTTCCTAGATCGCATCAGAGCCCAAATGAAGAAGTGACTCGCCCATGGTCATACAGCCAAGGGCCTCAGAAACAGGTGTGGCCCGACCTTCAGAATTAGTGTGCTGTGTGCCCCCCATGATGCCACAGGGCTTCAAGCTATAAAACACAGCTTCTCCTTGGAGTCAAACCCCCGGCATCTCTATCAGGGCTCCATCTGCCCGACAAGAGAGCCTGCCTCAGCAGCTTTGTGGGATACGGATGGGTACAAGGGCAGTGTGTTGTTTACAGAATTTCTCGTACTCTTGTATTTCCTTTGGATCTCATTTGAGTACACCACTTATACTTCCTGCTGGAAGGAGGCAGAGGATAAAAGCTAATGTCTCTTACTTAGCAATCTGGGACGTAATTAACAGGTTACCCCAAATGAAAGCACATAAGGTTTTAAACTGTGAAGTATGGGCCATCTTGGATGAGAGCCCCCAGCCAGAGGTGCGGGGCTCTCCAAGGTGTGGAATTACTGAATGAAATAGTTGTATTTGCATTACGTGCAACAATTCTGCCTACACTGATGTATTTCCCGTACGTGAGGTATATTTCTGTAAGTGTCCATAACAGCTTCACACAGGAAATAAAGGGAATATTTTTCTGTAGATATTGAGCAGGCCTATAAAATTCAAAAAATACTATATCATTTTAAATAAGATATATTAGATATAGATAGATAGATAGATAGGTAGGTAGATAGATAGATACTTGTCTTAATTTTCATACCTATTTTGCTAGACCTTCAGCCTATAAAACAGTATGTGTTCATGAGTGTCACTTCGACGGTAGACCTTCACAAATATCCTATCGATATCCCAAGGGTGTTCATCGGGAAACTTCTCCTTGACCGGAGGCCTAATTTGTGACCAGATCGCAACATCTGCACCAGATGAAATATGTCATCGTCTGTCGTCCAACCTATTGGCTGTCGCCTAGCAACAGGTCAATTCCACTGAGTATTCGCTGAAGTAGATTAGTAACATTGTTGCCATAACAACTACCTTTGTTAGTTAATTAAATTGATTTGACTCAGAACTGGCATTGGGGAACTATGTATGTTGTATGAGGTAGCGGTTGTTCTGATTCAACTCCGAATATCCACTACTGGGTTGGTATTATCTTCAAAGACGTCTTCTATCATTAGGTACTTCTCATTCAGGCTATGAAGTCACTAACTCAACTCTTTCAGTGATCCAGGAAGTTAGGCATTCTCTCTATTTTAATTCATTATTTTATGAATTTATTTAACAAATATTTATTGAGCTAAAAGGGTATCTTGAAGTGAATTAATAATGGTAATAGAACAAAGTATTTCTTGGGAGTGTTGGAGTGGTTCTCTATCCTGATTGCGAAGGCAGGTACACAGATCTGTAGGGGGGATAAAATCTCATAGAATGAAACACCAAGAATAAATAAATGAGTGCATGCAAAACTTTGTGAAGAAGAAGAAGAAGAAGAAGAAGAAGAAGAAGAAGAAGAAGAAGCGAAGGCAGGTACACAGATCTGTAGGGGGGATAAAATCTCATAGAATGAAACACCAGGAAGAGAAAGAGGAGGAGGAGGAGAAGGAGGAGGAGAAGAAGAAGAAGAAGAAGAAGAAGAAGAAGAAGAAGAAGAAGAGGAAGAAGGAGAAGAAGAAGAAGAAGAGGAGGAGGAGGAAGAAGGAGAAGGAGGAGAAGGAGAAGAAGAAGGAATAAACTCTGTAGTTTACTTACTGTTGGACCACTGCCAGTGTCTTGGTTCTGATCATTGAAGGAAACTCAGTTAAGTAAGATGTCACCACTGGGGGAAACTGGATGAAGTGTGCGCAGAAAGTTTCCATTGTCTCCTCCTTGGTTGCTTGGTGGAGATGAAGGGGAGAAAGGGGATTGGGGAGGAGGGTATGGATGAAGATCAGTGTTAGGGGAACATAGGATATGGGCTATAGAATTTGGCAGGGCCAGTGTTTCAAGTACTTCAAAGTCGAATGGTCTGAAGGCTTTGTCCCAAAGCCCAGCAGTTTCCCAATTGTCTATGTACAAGACTAGCCAAGGACTTCTAAATGCAGATTCCTGGGCCTGGGGTCAAGAGACCATGATGGAGTAGGACTGTCACCAGTCTGCTAAGTGTCCTTTTTCCTACTGAGACATGATTGGCAGGTAGCATTGTGTACGTTTAAGGTATAGAATGCGTTGACTGAAACATCTACACGTTGCAACTGGTCACCACCACAGCTTTAGCTAACACGCTATCATGTGACATAATTATTATTTCTTTGGTATGGTGTGAACACTTAAGACCTATTCTCTTTGTAATTTTCATGTATATCTACACACAGAAAAATGAAATTGGGCCGCTATTTTATGCCACCAACAAAAATTAACTCAAAATGGCTTAAAGGCTTAAACATAGCCCCTGAGGCCGAGCACTTGTGAAGCATGCATGAGAAGACACAGCTACAGGAAACGAAGTTCTGGGGAAGGGCAAGGAGCAAGCAAGCCTCACAATCCCAACTGCATCTTAACAAAGTAGCTAAGCTCACATCTACGTTCTTCCTAATCATTATACATTGCTAGGGTCGATGATTTGTGGGGAAAAAAAAAAAGTAAACAGGAGAATTTCATCCAGTGTCCCACCATTGAAAGTCTGACTCTTCACTTGTTTTGTGTGTGTAAAGACTGTACAACCAGACCCAGCCTCTCCTTTCCATGCAGCAGGCATCATGTCCCTCGTACTTTCAGGGGCCTTGGGAATACATACCCGCAGAAGACAAGGTGTGCAAACGCAAGGAGCTCTAGAAAAATCAGCATGGCGATATCTAGAAACTTAGAGCAAAGGATGTTCAGCTTATTATTTTTATTTCAGCCACAACTGTGAAATAACCCAAATGTGGAACAATTAGGAATTGGTTGAATAAAGTATGTGATGACCACACTGTCATCACTTAAAATTATGTTACACAAACACAGGATGGCATTGTGGCTTTTGTGGGCCCTAGGCACCTTTGCCCTCATGGGTCCCTTCCCCCATAAAAATATCATGTATACACACACACACACATAATATATTTATAGACATATATATAGTATATATTTATAGATCTACATTACATATGTAGTATATGTTAGTGCATATATAATATAGAGACATTGTATTATAAAAATGCATAAAATATCAAGAATATAAACATATACGAAGTATAAATGGGTGAAGGGTATTAGGAGGGCACTTGTTATGATGAGCCCTCGGTGTTGTATGTAAGGGATGAATCACTAAATTCTATTCCTGAAACTAATATTACACTACATGTTAACTAACTAGAATTTAAATAAAAATTTGAAACAAACAAAAAAGAATATAAACATATATGAAGTATTATATGTTTATATATTCTTATATATTAAATATTTAATAGAATAAAATGTATCATATATTTAATATAACAAATATATCATATATTTTATATAGATATATAGCTATATGTAAGATATTAATATATACAATATATAAAAATATAGTATAATAAACTAAAAATAAAATATAATAAATTAAATATAAAAATAAAGTATAATAAACTTTATATAAAACTTTATGTAAAACATATTTTTATATAATATATACAAATAATGTATATTTCAGATATAATATATATAGTGTATTTATGGATCACAAAGTATGTTTTATGTAAAAATATGCAGGGGTGCCTGGGTGGCTCAGTCTGTTGAGCATCTGACTCTTGACTCTTGATTTCCACTCTCTCGTGAGAGATGGAGCCCTATGTGGGGCTTCCAGCTGGGTGTGGAGTCTGCTTAAGATTCTCCTTCTCCAGGGCGCCTGGGTGGCACAGCGGTTGAGCGTCTGCCTTCGGCTCAGGGCGTGATCCCAGCGTTATGGGATCGAGCCCCACGTCAGGCTCTTCTGCTGGAGCCTGCTTCTTCCTCTCCCACTCCCCCTGCTTGTGTTCCCTCTCTCGCTGGCTGTCTCTCTCTGTCAAATAAATAAATAAAATCTTTAAAAAAAAAAAAAAAGATTCTCGTTCTCCCTCTCCCTCTGTCCCTTCCCCCCACTTCATGCTCTCTCTCTTTCTCAAATAACTAGAATCTTTAAAATATATATATTTTATATATATCTTAAAATATATATTTTTATATATCTTAAAAATATATATTATATATAATACATTATATTTAATTATATAATATTTAAATATAATAATATAATGTATATAAATTTAATATACATATTATATTTATATAAATCGTACATCTATAATATATTTTTAGATAATATGTATTAACTCACTTACAAAGTGTTATTAATATGTATCTTTACTGGGGCACCTGGGTGGCTCAGTCATTAAGCATCTGCCTTTGGCTCAGGGCGTGATCTCAGAGTCCTGGGATCGAGCCCCACATCAGGCTCCCTGCCCTGCTGGGAGCCTGCTTCTTCCTCTCCCACTCCCCCTGCTTGTGTTCCCTCTCTCACTGGCTGTCTCTCTGTCAAATAAATAAATAAATAAAATCTTTAAAAAATATGTATCTTTATCATTCAAATTTATAATATATGAATTTGTAGTAATTTTAAATAATATATATCCTATAATAAATACTATTTTACCATATGATATATATTAGTATATAATTATATTGGCTATAATTATATGTAATTATAACATATATTACATGTAATTATATATCACATATACACATATATATACTGTTTATGGAGGAAGGGGTTTCCCTCCGGCACAACTACTCAACTCTGTTCCCTTAGCGGGGAAGCAGCTGCAGACAGCCCTAAAGGGATCAGTGCGGCTGTGTTGCAATAAAACTTTGTTTATGGACGCTAAACTTTCCATTTCATATAATTTTCCTATGTGACAAAATATCCTTTTTAAAAATTCTTCTTCACCCCCTGAAAACCGTAGAAGCCTCTCTTAGTGTCTCATTCACACACCACCGGGCAGTGGGTTGGGTTTGGCCCTGGAGCCTCAGGTGGCGAACGCCTGGAGCAGAGAATGAAGTTTTCAAGGGGCCAGGCCAGGAGGTGGCCGCCAGGATCCCGCTCACTTCCCACTAGCTGGAACCTGTGACAGAGTCCCCTGCCTGCACTGAGGCAGGAAATGTGTGCAGGGTAGGTGGTGCTGAGAAAGGAGCGGGAGTGGGTCTCCGGGAACACTCAGCAGTCCGCGTACCCACGCTCAGGCACACATACTGAAATATGCACCCTCTGACCTGCACACGAGAGTGTGCACTTCACCTGAGAAGATGAAGCTTACAGGGCGCTCTTCCATGAGGTTTACCCGGGGCGACCAGGCAGAATCGCAGGCTCCTGGGTTCTCTCGCTGTCCCTTTGACTTGGTCCCACTCCCGCCTCAGCCACTGGGCTCCCTGCACTTGGAAAGCAGCCACGTGCCTTCATTGATCTCACTGTCCGCCAGTCAGGCTTCCACTCAGCCAAATACACTAGCAAGTCTCAAAATAAGATTGCTTTATAACCTGAATTTAATTAAAGGGGGACGAGTAAAGCGCGCCTTTCTGTGGCTGTGTTATCTCTCATTTCCCCTTTGCACCTGTCGGAGATCACACTCACCTGTCTGTGGCTCCGCAGAAGAGTCAGAGAACGGCATCGTGATAAGAAGTTGAAGGTCTTGGCCCAGCCACCCAAGGACCTCTACCCACAGCCAATCTTGTAAATTAGTTGTGACTGTTTCCCCTGATTGTCTAGAAACTTGTTTTCAGAAAGTCCTAATTACATTTTCTTGATAAAATATTAAATGAATTGCTTGGAATAATGTGCAGTTTCTCAGTCTGTGATTGATTTAAAACCCAAATACAGCACACTGCATGAATCTGCCGTATGCGCCGAGCTGGAGCCCTTATAAACAATGCCAGGGGAGACAGTAAACCTGATGACTAACTCAGAATAAAAGAAAACTAGAAACCAGGACCAAACACAATACCGAAATATAAAGAACTCTAAATTACAAGGTACTACGGCATGGGCCACTGAGTACTCTATAATTCAAGATGCTATCTCTAGAATGCTAATTCTGCCCACTCTAATGCTATCTAACCCTCTGTCCAGGAGAAAAAACAGCTACGTTTCTACCAATTTATTAGTGATTTTTTTCTATTTCAAAAAAATTTAACCGATGTTCAGTCTAGTAAAAGTCTCAGGTATGAGTTGCATTTTTAAAATAGCTTGCTAATCTTGGAGCACCTGGGTGGCTCGGTTAAGTGTCTGACTTCAGCTCAGGTCATGATCTCAGGGTCCTGGGATCAAGCCCCATGTTGGGCTAGCCACTCAGCAGGGAATCTGCTTGTCTCACTCCCTCTGTCCTTCCCCCTGTTTGTTCTCTCTCTCTCAAATAAAGAAATAAAATCTTTAAAAATAATAATAAAGAAATAAAAAACATATCTTGCTAATCTTAACTATATATGTGGAAGGTAGTCGATGCTATGTGAACTAGTCAGAGAGCAAATCCTATGTTGAGAACACGAGCTGGGAATTCCCCAAGTGAAGGAGGTAGAAGTCAAGGTGCAAGGGTCAGTGGTACCTCAAATATCCACCCTGAACCCCTTCCTATTGACTGTCTACCAGCATGGCCCATAGGCTTCCAATGACTCTATCAGATGTCTCCTGGATGCGTTTCTTCTCCTCCACCCTTACTCATCACATGCCAAAGGTGTAGACCTCCCTTTCTACCTCTTCACCATCTGCTGAACAAGGCAACTTTTATTTTTGTTCTCTCCACCCCCGTCTGAATGGCCATCTTCTTGCTGTATTTATTCTTGCTACCGTCCAATCTGACAATGCTTTAGAACCAGAGATCGCTTTAGAATGCAAATCTGATCAGGCCAAGCCATTTCTTGGCTTTAAATGACTCAGTGTCTTCCTATGGCTCTCAGGATAAAGTGGGGTGACCAGATACCCCAGTTTGCCCAGTATAGTTTCAGTTTATGCCTGTTGTCCCACCATAGACACTAACAACACCCACTTTTACTTTTACTGCCTCAAGTGTCCCTGTTCAAATGAGAAGTTAGGGTCATCCTAGTTTGTGTCTAATATCCTTACCGTAGCTTACCCCTTCAGCCTGCTTGCTCTCTGCCCTACAGACCACTGCCCTGTAATACTCCGGTCTCCTGCAAGTGCTTTGAAAATTGTATGCTCCTCCCTGACACAGGTGTTGCTTCCCCATATGAAATGCAATGTGCCTCCCCACCCACCCTTTCCAGATGTTTGCCTGACTCACAAGCAGCCCTGAGGGTAAAACTTCCTGAACCCCCTGGTTAGCTTCTCCTATTACATGTTTAACTCATTGTACTTATTCTTAGCACTCACCACACTCGACTAGCTACACTAGTTTTTTAGAAGTATGCGGCATCTATCATTTTCTTCTCTGGAGGATAAGTTTGGTGAATGCAGAAAACCACACAGATGCTGCTTATTGACATCATTGGGTCTGGCATATAATAGATGTTCAATAAATATTTACCAAATGGATGAATGAATGAATGCAGATATGAATGAATAGATGATTTTAGTTGGAGGTGAAAAATCTAACTGCATGGCATCTATAAATGGATATAATTTCATGAGGACACAACTTGCCACCTTCAGGAAGAGAATACTTGGGTGTATGTGTACAAAGGGGTTCATCTGAGAAAAAGAAATGTTAAGGAAAAGCTGGGAAGAGGAGGTGAGTGACTGAGGGAGAAGGATGGCAGATCAGAGAGGAAAAGCAAAATCAAAAGTATGTCACACAAAATTTGTTTCCTTGCCTCTGCACGAGGGTGATGCAATTTGACCATGTTTCAAAATAACTTTGGAACCAGGCACACAGCTAAGGAAATGTGAAGTGTTCCAGCCTGAAGTGGACACCAAAACAATGGGAGAGATACTGCTCAGATGGAATCCCCACTTCTTCCACCCTGTCCCCAAATCAGCCCCTTCTAAAGTCCATAATCTTAACTTAAATGAGACTAACGAGGTAATTTGGAAGCCAATAGAAAAGCTTCCACTGCCATGCTAAGCGAACTGAACTTTTGCTTGTAAATGCCAATGGTCACTCTGAATGCTCTTCAGAAGGTTCACGCTGTTTAGAAGCTGGAAACCGATTAGTAAGTAGGGTTTAGGACAGCATTATCCAATAGAACTTTCTGTAGTGATGAAGTGATGAGATGTTCTATATTTTCACTGTCCAATATGGTAGCCAGGAGCCACACGTGGCCACTGAGCGCTTGAAATGTGGCCAGTGTGACTGAGGAACTGAGTATTGAATTCTATTGCATTTAAATTAATTTAAATGTAAATACGGCTGCCATATTGAACAAGACAGGTTAGGAGGCAATAGCCAGAGGCAAGAGTTGGAAAGGCAAGGTTCTGAAGGAAAGACAAACAATGTGAAGGCCAACTGAAGGAACAAAAGGAGACGTGTACAGGCTGTGCTTCAAGACTAATTGGGCAGTGCTCAGGTGGAGGGGGCGGGGATCATGGGAGCGGAGAGAGGGGAGCAGGAAGATAAGGAAGCAGGCCTCTTACTCTATCATTATCCATTTAACTGGATAAATCAGCCCTGACAACTGACATTGGCTCAGTAGTAAAACCTGGGCTCCAGAATTTCCTTTAGTCCGTGGGATGGTTCTTAGGCAGGTCCTCAGGTCAGAGAATGGGTGAGCCCCTGAGGCCACGGGCCGGTGTAAATCAGAGGCCTGGCCTTCGGGCTGAAAGGTTAAGACATTGTGGGGGAGGCCAAGTGTTATTTTACTGGTTTGTAGGAGAATGTGTTAAGCCAGTTGGAAATTGCTTTAGTATATTACATAACCTCACGGGCTAGGGCAGGGATGCTTTCTGAGTTTAGGATGCCGAGTTGAAGTCAATTTCGTGAAAGCTGACAGATTAAGCAGGCTTCTGGTTTTTGTCCTTATTTCTCTTTGAACTTGCAAGCCATCTATCTTAACACCTCTTAACACGTTCTCTGACCTGATGTTAGCATTCTAACATCAATAGAATAGGTATAATAACGGCATTGACCTTGTAGTATTGTTATGGCAATTAACTAGGAATGTTTATTTCATACCGAATGCAGAGTAGCTGCTCACAAAGTCTGTGTGTGTGTTTTATATTTTCCTCTTAATGTCCTCTCGTGAGCTTTGTCTACAAAGACGTTAGCCATCCTCATAAAGTGCAGATGTAAAGACAGTGTTTCAAGATTATCAGCAAGAAGTAGACTTTTCGTTTTGGTCTGAGTGTAGTTGTTACATTATTTCTTCTGCTGTGTGACAGTAGAAGTTGCTAAAACTAACAGAAAGAATATGTAATCAACGGTGGATACTGGAAATAATAACAGCATTACTAATTACTAATAACTATAACAGTAATAATCATGAAATAAAATAATAAATGGCCAGAGTAGATAAGATTCCATCTTCGTATCCCCTGCAGGCTGAGGCAAGAAAGCGCAAAGATTATTTCATGTCTGATGCCTGCTGTGAATCAGGCTCCGTCCCTTACTGGGGTATCTCATGCCATCTTCCCCCAACCTTCTGGGAATTTCTTAGAGCACAGAGGAGAAAGCAGAGGAAGGCAAGGACAGGCCATCCAAGGTGAGTAAGTATTGCTAAGAAGTTAAGACTTTGTGAGAAGACAAGCATTGCACTTCCACTACAAAAGATTAAGTAAGGAAATGGCTTGCTTGAACAGAGAAGGACATGGAGGGAAGATTCTGGAACTCAAGCATCATAGAAGGCTATGTCTTTTGCCTTTAAGAAGTTACAATCTCTTGTGTGTTCATGGATGATCTCAAGTCATCTACATTCCACCACTCAGGCTGGGAAAAGAATGCAGGTGGGGAGAATGGCAGGAAGGCTGCTGGAACAGCCGACCCAAGAACAGCTGAGAGCAGAGGGATTGGATCCGCAGGGGTGATGAGGAAGGCTGGACACATGACGAAGACACTTTGGAGAAAGACATGGCAATGCATCATCATGATTTCTACATTTATTTATTGTGCATTAAAATGAATAAAGAAGAACAAGATTTCCTATTAATACATATTTTTACTACAAAAGATCACTCTAGGTTTAACAGTACTGACTCTTTCCTTCCCACTTGCCAAATTTTTCTTATAGTTAAAGCCAATCTTCTTTTGAGCTGGCATCACGGGTGACAGCAAGTTAGCCTTCTCTGAATTACGAGGAGTCTACAGATCACTCTTCCCTTGCCTGTGTGAATTATTTGCTATCTCAGTAATTCAAAATCTTTCTTCTCTTTGGCTGGGACTGGGAGCTCCACGAATACCCAGATGATGTGACTCTGGGCTGTCCTTTCTCATTCCCACCCTCAAGGTGGCTTCCTCCCATCCAGTCATCCTTCATGGTAGCCATCCCTAAGCTTTCCAGCTCACTTGAATTTCACTTTCTGTGAGATAATAAGACACACAAGAAAGTTCTCCATAATTTGTTTCTCAATTAGCATATTACTTGGACTCAACCATTCCTTGAAGACCACCTTCGTCTATAATGTTTACGGAAACTAAAAGACTACCCAAAAAGCTATAAACTGTCTTCCTAGAAAGAAATGTATATTGGCACTCATCCACAAAATTATGTAAAAATTTGGGAGATTTCAAGACCCTCAAAACACAACTATGAATCCTTTGCCAAGTCAAGACTCCACATTTTCCAACTTCCGATTGGATGCTCTTTCTTTGGAATAGATTGTATCATATGTGTTGGGGTTACATCCCTAACTGAACTCTAAGTGCCCTGAAAACTATGAAATGGCTTTTGCTACTTGGCTTCTCTGCCCAACTTTTCCCCGTCTTACTGATAGGATTTAAGGTGGTACTAGACCTGAGCTGGTATCCTAGATCCATCGGATATCAGCTGGGTAATCCTGAGCACATCAATGAGCTATCGTCAGGGTCAATTCCTACATCCGCCAATATGAGCCGTTGTGCCTAACATACAAGGTGGTTTTGTAATCGTTTATTGAAAACATCCAGCCATGCACGTGGCCCATAGTAGAAACCCCTTAAATGTTAGTTTCACTAACCTCAAGAAAATTTTTCAATTAAGTAAGGCCTTGAAAATGCTGCTGATGTCTGTAAGACCAGTCATGGAACAAACACAGAAATAACTAGAAGTAAAATGAATGTAAGTTATTGGTAGCATCATCCCTAGGGTTTGCATCTCACTTAAACCGTTAGCATTAAGTTTTAAAATAAGGTCTATGCCTAATAATAGGAAAGACAATAGAGTTAATGTGCATATCAGACATCAGTGTAACCATCTGCAATAGTCCACAGCTCGAGCTAACTTTCCCCCAAAAGTTTGTATAAATAAAAGAGGACTCGTCTGTTGTAAATGTAAGAACACTTTACCTGAACTGACTGAGCACAAAAGGATTTATTGGCTAATAATCCAGGTAACCTGTTTAATTACAAACCAAATGAGGTTTTATCCCAGGCCTCAATGAATCATGTGACCAATCACCTGACTTCTTGATTCTCTTTCCCTCTTTCTCCCTCCCTTTCTTCTCTCCTCCCTCCCATCCCCTCCATTTGTAGGCTCTCCTTCCCCATTCTACTCTTCTGTAGGTTATGTCTTTAGAGTCCCACTGTGGCTGACAGCAAGTCCCAGGGCTCTGCTTTCTTCCACATTTCCAGTGACAATGAAAGAATCTGCTTCCCACGAAGAACAAATGGAATCAAGTCTCACTGACATTGTTTGGCCCGAGTGGGGTCATGTGACCTGTAGGTGTCCCTGTGGCCACAGGACAGACCATGCTGGTTATCTTGAGCCTGTGTCCCCACCTCTAGAACTGAGGGTGGAGTCTATGCGGGCCAAACCACATGACTGTGACAAACATGGCAATCTTAGACTGGGGGAAGGGGATATAGTAGGTTGAATGGTGGACTCAGAACCTCAGAGTGTGACCTTATTTGAAAGAAGGGCCTTTGTAATTGTAATGAAGGTAAGAACCTTGAGGTGAGAACATTCTGGATTAGGGTGGGCCCTAAATCCCATGACAAGCTGTCCTTATAAGAGATAGAAAAGGAGAAGACAGAGGCACACAGGTGAGAAGGCCAGGTAATGTCAAAACCATAGATCACAGAGATGCCACCACAAGCCAAGGCCACCTGGAACCACTGGAAATAGGAAAAGGCCAGAAAGGTCTCTCTCCTATGGTCCTTGGAGGGAGTATGACTATGCCAACATCTTGATTTCAGATGCCTATCCCTCAGAATCGTGAGAGAATAAATTTCTTTTTTTTAACATTTTATTTATTTATTTGAGAGAGGGGTGGGGCAAAGGGAGAGAATCTCAAGCAGACTCCACATTGCTCACAGACCCTGAGATCAGGACCTGAGCCAATCAAGAGTCGGACCCTTAACTGACTGACCCACCCAGACACCCCATGAGAGAATAAATTTCTGTTGATGTAGACCACCCAATTTGTAAGAATTTAATGCAGTAACCCTAAGAAGTTAATTTGGGAGGGGACGACAGAGGCTGCAAAGTATTGAGGAAGAATCTACTAACAAGACCCATTAATAGAGGCAAACTCCTGAGAACCAGTGAAGAAACAATTCCCTCACCACAGAGGCAGTGAGTTCCCATATTGTGTCAATCACCATAATAGATACTTGCAAGGAAGTAATGAACAGAACTAGCTTTCTGTCCTCAAAAGGCCTGACATCTAACAGCAAGGCAAACATTCAAAGACCAGAGAGTCCCCACACAAGGGGTCGGTGCCACAGGAGGGGTAAGCATAGGCCCCCACGCAAGCAGACAGAAGTCTCTCCTGACCCAGCCTCATGAGCGATGGGACAGTGGGACTGAGGGAAGGACAGCAGCGAAAGCTGCAGGAAGGCAAGTCTAGGTCTGTGCCTAATAAGCTGAGAAAGAGTTAAATCAGCAAATAAGGGGGAAAAAAAGAGGAAAGGGTTTGTTTCAGGTCCTACGTTCTCTAGAGACCTTCCAAGATCCCAAGGCGAAACTCAGCAAAGCTTTTGGACTCTCCAGGGAAGCATTCATCCCCCAGATCTCCACTCTTTCATCACACACATTCGGGGCTCCTCCTGGGGGCACCCTCTGTCCCTGGAGCTTCTCCCGCTTGGAGGTAAACATTCTCCTGGTACACCTTTCTTTTTCCCCATATGTTCTTCACACCACCAAGCTGAGAGTCTCCTTTTCTGACAACCAGATCCGTTAAGGCTGGTTGCCTCCATTTGCCTTGGACACATCTTCTGCATATAGATTGATGAGTTTAATCAACGAATCAGGAGAAAGCCTTGGGCATCAATCACTGTCAGCTTGCCTTCTTTCTAATTTCTGATTTGCTGCTTCCACTTATGAAGGCAATAACACTGTTTCTCTTAAAGGTGAGGCAGAAATGCCCAAAGTTTTGAATTTGCATTTGGTAGGAAAGTTCTAATAACATCTTTTGGTTTAATCAGTCAGAGAAAGACAGAAAGAGAGAGCGAGAAATGGGGGGGGGTGCGCAGGGAGAGAGAGAGGTTGGCCTCCTGTCATGGGTCAAGTTTCTCAGCAACCATCACTCTCCTGACCATGTTACTCAAGATCCATCCAGGCAGAGGGAGAAGATCGTGGACTGGACTGGACTTAACAGCTGGACTGTTAAGATAGTCTTCCCTGGGTCTTGCTGATTTCAGACACATGACCTTTAAAATCCCCCTGCCACACGGCCACCCTCACCCCACCTGGGGAACAATCTTATGATGCTACTCCACAAAATGGGAAAATGGGTCTGATTTTGCAACAAGAGTTCAAAACCCTCCTGCTAATATTTCTTCCCTAATTCACTTACTAATCCATGTGGTCCACAAACATATATTAACTATCTACTGTGTAGCAGACCCTGTTGTGGGTTCTGAACCAACAGCAATAAATAAAACTGCTCGGTGCCCATAGAGGTCATATTCCCTCCACAATCCAGACCCAATATAATTTTGAATCAACTTATTGAGGCATATATTACATTAAATATGCAACTGTCTTAAACACAGCTCAGTGAGGTTGGAAAAACCACCACCACAAACATGAGAACATTTTCATTGCCCCCAAATTCTCTCGTGCATCTTTTCAGTCGACCCACACTCAGCCTTAGGCTGCCACTACTTAACTGTCTGCCATTCTAGATAGCTTTTTGCCTTTCTCCAGAATTCCAGATAACAGACACAGAGGATATACCCTCTGTGTCTGGCTTCTTTGGCTTACATAATGTGTTTAGCTTCTCCCTTGTGTCTTTAAGTATCAACACTTTGCTACTCTTCATTACTGAGTAATATTCCATTGTATGGATAACGTTATTTGTTCACACATCCACCGGGTGCAGGCCTGGACTATTTCTGGGTTTCATTTGTTAAGAATAAATCTGTTATGGGTGTGCTGAACATGGACAAATGTTTTCATTTTTCTTAAGTTCCTAAGTTCATAAAATAAGATTTGCTGATATGTGTATATTTCAGCTTTATAAGAAACTTGTATTGTCTGTTTATAAATTTAGGTCACCTCTGTGGATGTATTGTAATAAATATCTCCTTGTAGTCTTAATTTTTATTTTCCTAATAGCTAATGTTGAGCTTCTTGTCATGAGAATACCGGATCTCTGTGTATCTTCACTTGTGAAATCCCTGTACAAAACTTGTACTCATTTTTAAAGTGAGTTGATCGTTTCATCAGAATTCAGTTGTGGGGGTTCTCCATATTGTCTGGATACCAGTCCTTTGTCAGATATATGTATAGTACATACTTTCTCCCAGTGTCTACCTTACCTTTTTATTTTCTCACTGATTTATTTCAAAGAACAGATGTTTTTAAGCCATCATTTTTTTTCTTTTATGCTTTGTCAATGACATATTTGCTTACCTCATTTGCAAATAGTTTTTCTACATTTCTTCTAAAAATTGTATAGTTTCGTAGTTTACATGGATTTCTACCATCTATGGCAATTTAATTTTTGTTTCTGGTGTGAGCTAAGCATCAAGGTTTTATTCCTTCTCAAATTCCCAAACTGTTCTAGTACCACTGGTTGAAAAGGCTGTCTGTTGCCTATTCAGTCCATTGTTGGAAATAATTGCATGAAGTATGTGGGGGTTTACTTCTGGTTTATCTGTTCTCTTCTATTGATCTAGACGCTTAGCCTCACATCTTGATTTCACATCTTCATTTTGAAAGTTCGTTTCTATGGATATAGAACTTTGGGTTGATTTATTTTTCCTTTTGGCATTTAAATATGTCATTCAATTGTCTTCAGGCTTGCATAATTTCTGACAAAAACTCATTATTTTAAAATTTGTCTCTTTGTATGTAAAGTGTTTTTATTCTTATGCAGCTTTTTAAAAATAGAACTCTTAAAAAATGAGAACAGTTTTAAATTTACAAAATTATTGCCACGATAGTACAGAGTTCCTACATACCCACACTTAGTCTTCCCTGTCATTAACATCTTACAACAGTGTGCTAAATTTGCCACAATAAATGAGTGTACCAATATTGATATAGTATTGCTAACTGAAGTCCGTACTTTATTTCTCATGTTTTCCTCATTTCCTTTTTGTTTTTGTGTACCAGGATCCTACCCAGGGTACCATATTACATTTCATTTTCAAGTCTGTTTCAGCCACTCTAGACTGTGACAGTTTCTCAAACTTGCCTTGCTTTGATGACCTTGACAGTTTTGAGGATTACTAGTCGCGTATTTGTAAAACGTCTTGACCTGGGATTTGTCTGATGCTTTCCTCATTATAACCATCAGTTATGGAAGAGCACAGAGATAAAGTGTCATCCTTACCACATTATAATAAGAGAGGGTCCATACTCTCAGCATGACTTGTCCCTGTTGATGTTGACCTTGCTTACTGGTTGAGACAGAGTGTGTCAGAGATCACTCTGGCTTCATCATAGTCCATAAATGTTGAGTCTGTTCCCATAGCTCATGTCTCTCCAGAGCAGTGCTGGGGATGAGTGCATGTTGCTGCAGCTCTCTGTGTCTTTGGAATCCTGTAGACCCGCCCTCCAAGAGGCCCTCATCCTCTCTATGTGCCATAGTCATGGAGAGGAGACTTATTCACTTTCTGCTTGGAGTCCAAATACCATAGCATCTTCTGGATACCAGCTGTTTTTTAAATTTAGGTCACCTTTGTGGATGTGTTGTAATAAATATCTCCTTGTAGTCTTAATTTTTATTTTCCTAATAGCTAATGTTGAGTTTCTTTTCATGAGAATATTGGATCTCTGTGTATCTTCATTTGTGAAATCTCTGTAAGATATTACAGCTGATCTCCTGTAAAACATCAAATCAAGAGACTGCCCTACTTAACATGCCTCAATGTGTTTCCATTTTATTGAGGATAAAGTGCAGAATAATTAACCATAGCCTGCAAGGCCTGGCTTGGAGGCATCCCTGGCTTTCTTACCTCAATTGTCCCCATTCTCTGTAACACTTGCAACTCCTGCAGGCCTGGAGTCACCACTGGGACAGGAAACATGAATGCTTTGCTTAGCTATGAGCCTAGAACACTGCCTGCAACACGATTATGTTGGTTAGTAGGGCCTCTGTCTGCAGGTTTGAAAGAGAGAGATAGAAACAGAGTGAGGGAGGGGCAGAGAAAGAGGGACACAGAGAATCTTAAGCAGACTCTACACTGAGCACAGAGCCCAATGTGGGGCTCAATCTCACAACCCTGAGATCATGACCTGAGCCAAAACCAAGAGTTAGACATTCAACTGACTGAGCCATCCAGGCACCCCTATGTATCAGGAAATTTAAAGTTAAGTTATTCTATGATTGGTAGGTCAACTCAGTGAAATCTCCGGGAACCCACTGTGTTCCATCCCTCATCTCCAGCATGCTTAGCATGATGGTTTTCATGCCTAAGCTTGTTACCACATGGTTCCAAGGTGGCTGCCACAGCTCTAAGTGTCATATCCCCACATAAGCACAGCCAAAGATGGACAGGAAGGGCTGACCAGGGTGAAAAATGGCTAACCTCATGAGCCCCTCTCCTTTCATTGGGTAAGAATCCTCCTTCCCAAAAGCCATTCAATAGATTTCTCTTTTATTATATATAATTGAGTAACTGGCTACTCCTTGACACAGGCAGGCTGGAGGTGAGTGAGGCAAAAGGGGTTGGGGATAAATGCAGGGCAACCAATCACCACGGCCTGACACAGGGTGCTCAGAAAATATGGGTTGAGTGAGTAAGCTATGCATTTGTCTGAAAACACTAGGATTGAGCACAATCTGTTGAGTCACTTCATGTCCAACATTGAGGCCAATTCTTTATCCCTCATTGACATGTGAAGGTTCAAAAGGTCCAAAGTCACAGAATTAGTGAAGCTGATATCTGACCCAGGTCTGCCTGCTGTCAGAATTGAAGCCATTTCTAATTTCATGAATCCAGCCTCCCTGTAAGAGACCTTAACCATCCAAGACTGAGATCTCACCGTCAAGTTGAAACTCATTGTGATGGGACTCTCCCAGAGCTACCCACCTCTGCTGAAGCAAAGCGACACTTGTGAGACAGAAACTTCAAGCTCTGCAACTGCTCAGAGTTTCAGTTCAGAGCTGCTTCTTTCATTATTATTAGTCAGTTATAACATATTTCTGGCACCAGCCAAGGACTTATTAAATGCAACTCACTGGGGTTGCTCGTGCAATTTATGTTTTTAATTTTGTAACTAGTGCCGAGTTGCTATGGTCAAAAGAGGGGTGTGGGTTTGTGCATAAGCAAATATAGCCTTTGGTTACGTCATGCCATAGTTGCAAAATATGGCTTTGTTCATCAAATGATGGTGCTGACAGCTGCATTGCAATGGCCATTGAATTATATCCACTCACATAAAGGGAGAGATAAAAGACATCAGTAATGTGTGGCATATGACACACACACACACATGTACACACACTCAGGAGGCACAAATGTGAGCCCCCTGACAAGCTCAGAGCCACACATTCCAATACAAACACACTCATGACCAGAAGTTTGCCTCTCTTATACTGTCTTGTAGAATTCCCTTTATTTCCTTTGTTTTCCTGCTACTGACAAGATTTTGGCTAGTATAATTTTGATTTGAATGCTGTCTTCCAAGCCAAAGATGTAAGTAGTAAAACACTAAAGAAAGATAAAAATTGTCTATTGTAACTATAATAGGAAACGACAATGCCTTTGATGTTTGAGCCTTTATCACATGGTGGATTTCCGAGAGTGAAATGCTAGGGCTTGGCCCACTGTTGAGAGGGCAAGGGTGAAGGGAATTTGGGCGGGGCGGGGGAAAGGCACTTGTTTCAAGTGACCACAGTAGATTCTTCACAACGATAAGACGCATTTCTCCCCTTCCTCAACAATCTATGGGCTTTGCTATAAAACTTTGTAGCAACCTCGCATTCTTTGGATGAGATCGTCTGCTCGACTCCTGGACTCGGGCTTCAGGACTTGTTTGTGACTCGTTTTACACAAAGGATGTTAGAAAACTAGAAGCAAGCCCAAACTTTTCAAAAAACCTCTTGCCCACTTCTTCTTCCTCTCTTCCTCCTCTGCAATCACCATGAGATCACGGCCGGGTCAGCCCGCTAGGGCCGAGCCAGGCTGCCCCAGTTGTCCCGGCCGAGGCCAACCTAAACCAGCTGACAGCTGGCTGACCTCAACCTGCAGCTGACGGTCGACGCTTGAGTGAGCCCAGCTGAGACCTGGAGCCACCCAGCTGCCCCATAGAATTGAGAACAATAATAAATGTTATTTCAAGCCACTGAGTTTGGGGGTAAATTTGACAATCAGTGACTGAGAAACATAGCTGGTTATAGATCTAGGCTTAATTACGCAAGCTCTTGATTTCAAAGAAGTGATTTCCCCCCAATACTCCAGTTTTACAGACGGAGACACTGAGGAGCAGTGAAATTGAGCCATTTAAAGCTATACAGGCAGGGAAAAGCACCATTACTCATTTTAAAGACTGACTTAATAATTTATCCTCAAAAATATATTCTAAGAATAGCACCTTCTTTGCAGCATGAGATGACAGGTACACGAGCTCTCCCTATGGCATGTAGGACTCAGGAAGAACTTAATAAATCCATCTTTGCGTGGATGGCAGTGTGACTTAGCCATCAGGACATCGCACCACGCGGCTCCCTATCCAAACCAGATCCTCTTCCCAGGCTCACCTTTCCCACCCCCACTGCCTGCTCTCCAAGGCAGTGATGAGAAGCCTCTGACACCCCTCCTTCACCCTTAATATCAAGCCAGCCTTGCTGCCTCTCCCCAATCATTCTCTGCACCCTTCTTCAGCAATGTCTGAATAGAGACCCTTATCCCTTCATTTCTGTTCCAACATGAGCAGGGTACTTGCCAGGCAGAGAGGTGGGAAGATGACACAACTTGTCCCTCATTCTTCTCAAGAATGCAGCCCACCATTCCAGCTGCAATGGCTCAGCCCCGACTCAGGCCTCAAGCCCACCCACCTCCTGTTACTTTCCTTCTATGCCTTGTGCATCAGGAAAGATCATTTTTAACTCCTAGACATAATCCAAATGCTAGACCTTAATACATGGTCTTCTTCAGCCAAGGTCCCCCTACTTAGAGCTGTCCATGCCTAACCCATATTCCAATATCTACCTGAAAAACAGAAATGAATCCAGGATGTCCATATTTGCACAGCAAGCAACACACTTATGCTCCCCAAGTTCCCCCCAAGGTGTCGCGGGGCCCTTGGTGCATACACCACTGTTCAGCGTTTGTATCATTTGTTACTGTGATAATCGCACTTGTATCATACTCAAGGGAACCAACGCTTGGAAGCTCTGTCTCCAGCCAGTATCATGACCTGGCACTAGGTAGGACTAGAAACTGAATTCTGAACTGCTGACATCCTAAGTCAGTGTCCGTAACCCTACAGCAGATCATTTTGCTGTTTGCAAATGACCTGACACCAGGCCACCTCTAGGAGTTTGAATGACAGCAGTCCTTACTGTGACGAAGGAGTACCTTTCCTGTGAGGTATGTGGCTCGACACTAAGCCTCTTGCAGCCACGGCCTGGCCAGGTCTCACCGGCTTTGCTATTTTTTGATCACTGCCAGACCGCCCCTCCCTGACTCTGAGGCCATTTCTATTCTCTGAAACCAAAATCAAAACAGAACACAATGAAAACAGTGAACTTGTGTCTCTTACTCGACACTTGTTCCTCCCCTGCCCTACATAGATCAAGTCACCGGTCCCCAGAAACCCAGAAGAGATTATATTTTGCTTACTCTACATACTAAGCACGTTTTAGCAGAGCCTCGACTGCAGAGACTCACAACTTCTACAAGCAGGGCCACACTGGTGAGTGCATGTGCACACGGCGCTCCAGGCAATGTAGGGAACTATTTGATGACGTAGGTATTTAGAACAACTAGCATGCATATTAACGAGCACATAGATGGCAGTGACTTTTTAAGAGCAGCCCATCCCATTGTTTAAAAATCATTTTTTAGAATTCTGAAGATAAATAACTATGACACATGCTTTCCTTTAATTCCATATGCTGGAAACAAATCCTGCCATATCACGGAATGATGACTGTCCGGATTTCAGATCTGCATCGCGTGAATGTAAACATCAGCCCTCTCACACAATGTCCCCTTTATCTTGCGGCCTGACTTTCCAAGCACCCAGATGCACAGATTTTTATATATTGAATTTAAGTTTAAGCAGATTTTAAGGCCAGGTTAGAAAACAAGGAGTTCTTGAACCCCAAACACAATACTAACCTCTCTCAAATACATTAGATTTATTGCTCTTATTTCATTAAAAAATAACTATGGGGAAGATATTATATTCTCATTTTCTTTATACAGGAACTGGGTCTCAGAAGTTTAAGTGCCCTGTTATAGCCATGTGGCTTGCTGGTAGAGTAGGCAGGATTCAAACACAGGACAATACAATTCTAAAGACCATGTTGTTTCTACCCCAGCAAATTGACTCTAATGAATACCTTTGAAAGAAAGATATGTTAAAGACGGTGAAGACTGCATCTGCCAGAATTCTGCAGGGGAATAGAATCAATAGGATACACACACACAACACACACACAACACACACACACACAACACACACACACACGCACATACAGGTTTCAAGATATAGGTGCCTACAATGATGAGTGCTAGCAAGTCGGAAATTCCAAGGCAGGCTGACAGACTGGAAACTCAGGCATTATTCTCCTCAGAGGAGGCCCACCTACGTTATCAGGGATAATCTCCTTTACTTAAAAATCAACCAATTGCAGGAATTAACCACATCTACAAAACATCTCCATAGCAACACCTAGATCAGCGTTTGTGTAAATAACTGGGTGTTCTAGTCCAACCAAGTTAACACATAAAACTAGCCAGAGCCCCAGTGCCTGAGCCTAAATTCCTGACCCTATTATTAGTTCCTGAGGTTTTATGGTAAACCCAGAAAGACCAAAATTCTATATGGTCTCCCTCTGTGCAAAACATGCAAATACACAAGTCCTAAACAGCATTATTTATATGTCTAACTGTGTTGATAAGGAATTTTTTTGAGTATCTATTTAACCCTAGCACTGGTCTTGATGGAAAAAGGGAGGTCAGGGAATATAGAATCTAAAAATATTCTCTGCCCACAGATAAATCTGTTTAACTAGAGAGATTTAAAGAAAAAAAAAAAAACAACTTGGAGGAAAGTGGCTTCTATATATGGAGAGAGAGATAGATAGATATAGATAGATATTTTTATTCAGTATTATGGTCATATTCTCAGTGAATGAAATCTGTAATTTGTTTGCTTTTTTAAAAAATTGGAGATCTTTCATTACCTAGTACCTGTTAAAATACTGAGAGGGTTCACTGAGCATTTTTTAAAAAATTATTTTAGGGGCACCTGGGTGGCTCAGTTGGTTAAGCGTCTGCCTTCAGCTCAGGTCATGATCTCAGGGTCCTGGGATCGAGACCCATGTCAGGCTCCCTGCTCAGCAGGCAGTCTGCTTCTCCCTCTCCTTTTGCCCCTCCCCAACCCTCCACGCCCCCTGCTCATGCTCTCTCTCTCTCTCAAACAAATAAATAAAATCTTTAAAACATTTATTTTGATCTGTTGAATACATACATTCATGAGTATCTTGTATGTGTATCTGTGAGTGTATACATACACATACACATACGTTATATATACACAGATATACATTATCTGTAGTATTTGATGCAGCAACTTAAATGTGTTAATTAAATATTGTATTTCCATATTTATTTATCTCTACTTCTATATCTGAAAAATATTAGCATTTCCTGCCGTGATTATATATTTATCAATTTCTCCTTGCATCCCAAACAGTATTGTTCTATATTTTTTTGAACTTATACTATTAGCTGCATGAAAGTTTATGTCCTTATATCTTCTTGGCATAGTGTATCTTGTACTTATAAGAAATATTACACTCTGGGGAGCCCGGGTTGGTCAGGCGGTTAAGCATCTGCCCTTTGGCTCAGGTCATGATTTCAGGGTCCTGGGATCGAACCCTGCATCAGGCTCTCTGCTCAAGTGGGGAGCATGCTTCTCCCTCTCCCTCTGCTGCTCCCCCTGCTTGTACTCTCTCTCTTTCTGTCTCTGTCAAATAAATAAATTAATTAAATATTTTTTAAAAAGAATATCCCACTCTGTCCTTTTAGCAACTTTTCATCTTGAATTTTTTAGCCTATATTAATATTACTATAAAATGCATTGTATTTTTATCTGGAATATATTTTTCACACTTTTCTTTTGAAACACCTTGTGCTTTTCTGTTTTAACTGCATTAAGTACTAACAGTAAGTCAAGCTTTCTTTTTGTATTTCCTTTTTTTATTTTAACTCAGTCCCTGGCTCTTTCTTTCCAGAGGTAAATTTAATTTATTCACATGTCTTGCCATTACTGATAGATTTGGATTTATTGCTCTTTCTATTTTCTTTGCACCACGCTTAGTTCTTTCTTTTTGGTTTCCATTTCTTGTATTTTATGATTTTTCCTACATGTACATTTTTATACTCCTCTACAAAGGATCACTTAGGATTGTATGGTGCACACACACACACACACACACACACGCATTTGCCTATATTTTGTGCACATACTTACTTTCTAGTGCAACAAATCATTCAGAGAAGAATAAGACATAAACCCTAAAGTTTGCTGGTCCTAATAGGACTGAGTTCCATAAGTGAACTTCAGGACTGGTGAATTCTCTGGAATTTGTGAGATATCATTTACATTAACAGCCCAAATTCTTTATCCTTTCTGTATTCATGCCCCTTGCAATGAACTTTTGAGCTCCTTCCATCAACAGTTGGGGTATCTTTCAGACACGTGACTTATTTTGACTAATGGGATGTCAGCATTTGTGATACAAGCAAGTCTGAAAAAGTGCTTGCACATGTATGCTTCTTTTTTCCTCCTCACTCTTTATTGGGAGAACACATCCAATCAAATGTCCAATCCAGTCTGATGAAGAATGAAACACCTGGAGCATAGTTGTACTGTTTGTCCCAGGTGAAACCGTCCATAAGAAGCCAAGAGCCATTGACCCCTAGACATTGAGAGGGCTTAGCCAAGACTAGAATAACCATCCAAAACTGAGTCTAGGAGAATAACAGGGGGGCAGGGGGAAATTAAAGCATCAGCTAAGTAAATACTTATTTTATCAAACTAAGAGTGTTTGGAGTGGTTTGCCAAGAGAGCATTTCTGTGGTAATTGATAACTGATACAGCATGTATGTGAGAACATGAATTTGTCATGAGCTTGTAAAAAGACCAAGATCTCTAAAGATATCAAAAAGAGTCATTCCAAATACCAAAAAATGAACCTAAGGTAATATTATGGTTTCTTGAAATCAATTATAAAGGTAGATTGAAGCTTCTTTAAGTACAAAGGGATGAGAATATTTTGTAATCCCCACAATGCCCTATATGGTTAAAATTCTTAACCCAATATTTTCATTATGGGTTGTATAAGGCAAATATTGTGCTTTATCCCAAAATAGTATGTATAGTGCTCACTTCAGCGGCACTTATACTAAAATCAAAATAACACATATTCTTGAAATGTTCACTCATAAGATAGTGTGGTTTTGGAAGGAAAATTTCTGATCTCAATTGCAGAAGTTACTTGGAAGTCGTAACTTGGGAGTAAATTCAGGATTTCCGCATCCTATCGATGTCATATTTGATTCAGTAACACTGAAGGAACCTCAGATAATGGATTATATATTTATCAATTCAGTGAACACTGACTGAGAACCTACAAAGGATTGACATTCCACTAAGGCCAGGTTCTACCTTGACGTAAACTGTACCTTCTCCAAGTACCTACTTTGCCAGTTGGGCCCAGAGTTATGTGATTTAGGGAGAGCTGCATCTGGATTTATCCTCTATTCCTGTCCAAGCCTTCTGTCCGGAGTCATCATCTGCCTCCTTTAATTTGTAAGTGTTGTTACTTTGTCCATGAAGACCCGCTCTCCTCCGTCTCAGAACACTGCTGATTGCTTTTCAAAACATCTTCAGTGGAAGCTTCTTGCTAATCACTTTCTCCTCTGGATTTCATCTATTCCTTACACATATTTCTATTGCTCAAATATCTTACCAGCTAAACTTGTTGCTTTGCATGTATTTATCTACCACGAGGCTATTAGCTTCCTAGAAAAGGGTACTATAGAATGTTTGCCTTAAAATAAACAACAAAAAGCAGGTGCTTAATAAGTTTTTGATAAACTGAATATTTACCTTTGTGCGCTGAGCTATGAGATGTAAAATCTCCAAAACTTTCTCCCCTACAACTAAACTTGCCTTCTGTTCCCTTAAAAAATCATAATGGGAAATCTGAAGAGGCAATTTTAGGTCCCTTTCTCTGGATCCCAATCTAACCCCAAACAACCAGAGCCTCATGAACTGAAGAACCTACAGAAACAAACCATTGGGAGAGTATGCTCCTTAATTTCTAAGTAACAACAACAAAAACAAATTTGGAATAGGACAAAAATATACATATTAGGGGCGCCTGGGAGGCTCAATCAGTTAAGCATCTGCCTTCGGCTCAGGTCATGATCCCAGCGTCCTGGAATCGAGTCCTGCGTTGGGCTCCTTGCTGGCAGCAAGCCTGCTTCTCCCTCTCCTCCCAGCTCAGTGTTCTCTCTCACTATCTCTCTCCATCTCTCAAATAAATAAATAAAATATTTCTTTAAAAAAAGTATATATAGTCATTGAGGGTAAATAATACCATGATTTTTTAATTTGTTAGAAAAGTGAAGATAATAATAATAGAATAGACTAATAGAATGCTGTTCTGGAAAAAAAATTAAAAATGATAGGAGTCCCCCAGTGACCCACAGTTAGGAGACAGAACCATGGCATTTCAGCACCACGGACAGTGGTACATTTGTTCTAGGAAGCATGTACAGCTCTAAGTTAAATTTGCTGCTGTAGTGGAGGATGGCAGAATGGAGGGTCAGCCTTTACACCAGGGCTATTTGACTTGCGTATCAAAGGCAGCGTACCTCTAAAACAGACAACCTGAGTCTACAGCAGACACCAGATTTTGTGTGCTGTTGCAGGCAAATGGCAAGGAAAACCCTATCATTTGCAGAATCAACATACACACACATACACACACGTACACACACACATACACACATACACACACACACACGTTGGGAATATGAGTGCCAGTGCTGAGTGCCAATTCCTGAAGGTATGGCATTTGGGGGAGCCCCTGCCCATGCACATAACACATCCTATAGAATGTGGCACCCCAGCAAGAGATGGAAGCAGAGGTGCTTACCTCTAAGGCACATGACTTACTCTACTTGGTACATCTTTTCCTTCATCTTAATTTGGCCTAAGTCCTTAAATTCTACCCCATGCTCATTTTCACCTTCCTGAATAACCCTCCCAGAACATAGGCTAGATTTACCCACTTGAACCTAATCAGCTTTCCTACCGCTGGTCATCAATTCATTCATGTAGGCACTCAGCAAATGTTTATCCAGCACCTAATATACACCAGAATCTCTTTCATTCCCTTAAAAAACTTCTCAAGCCACTAGATTGTCTTGTTCATTGTTTGTTCATTCTTCCATTAACTCAATAATTGTTTAGTGTGCACTTGGGTTAAGTGCTATCTCGGGCCCGAGGTTACAAAACTGAAGGAGACATAAGTTCTGCCGTCAAGGAGCTAACAGTTGAGTACGTGAGATATGTATGGAGAAACCATCCCACTACAGTGCGATAAGTCACCCAATAACGAAAGAATGCTATGGGAACACCGAAGGAAGAGCAATTACCACCGCTGAGGATTCCTGAAGGTGCTCGAACCTCAAACATATATTTAATATTTCACACATGGTCGAATTATGCTGGGCATGTTCACTCTTTAATCCTCACAGGGAGCTTATGAGGTTGATGAAGAAAAAGGGAAACCGAGACACAAGGTTTTCTTCCTTCCCAAGCTACAGAGACTGCAAGTGGCAAATCTGGGACCCAACTGCACTGCATTTAGAGTCAGTCTTTTTCAACTCAGCCTGGCACCCTTCCAAAAGGCTCCAGAGGGGGCAGCATTGGAGTAGAGCCTTTGGAGAGCAAGTGGGACTTTGTCATGGTGCCACCTGTGAAGTGGCAGAGACGATGAGGAAACCAAGCCAGGTGAGGAGCAGCCCCCGGCTGCCAAGCTCAGGGGACATCTTGCTGTTTCTGTGATGAGGACCCAAGTGCCCCATGGCGGTTTCCGTGGCAGCATGAACCCCCGTGATGCCCTGACCCATCTTTGCCTGTCTCATTCGTCTTCATAATTGGACCGGCTGCCACTCGCTGCTTACCTGATTAGTGGGTTCACTAACCCAGCAGAAATGGGATCTAAGAGGATTAAAATGTGAAAAAAAGATAATACAAATGGAAAACAGCAGTTTCTCCAGCCGAGCTTTGGATTAGAAGTTGAGAAAGTGAATCGGAAAATTAAAAAATGTAAAGGACAAGGTTAAAATGGTGATTGGGAAGAGTCCTTTTGTAGCCATGCATCCTTGCATGCTATTGTTTCTGTTTTGTATAAGTCCTCCAGGGAAAAGTGCAAATGCCTTTGCCTGGCTTTCAGGGGCCTCCTAAGATCTAGGTACAGCCTTGCTTTCTGATCTTATTCCCCACAACCTCCCTTCCTGTGTAGATCTCCTCATTTATTATCTTTGGGTCTTTGTTCCTACAAGCTTCTTTCCCCAAATTCATGTCTCTGCTATCATTACTTCCCCCATTTCTTCTCTTCCCTCTCCTTGAAGTGCAGCCTCCTTTCAAAGTCTTCCACCATCTCTCTGTGGAAGCCAACTTTCCCTCCTGAAATCTGATGCACTTTGTCTATCCTGTCAATTACTTAGCACTTTTCTGCCTCCAAAGAGCATAATTTATGTATTTTCTCCCTTGGTGAACTATGAACACAGAGGGCTGGAACACACCCTCCTCCGTGAAAATGACCTTACACTGGTATCCACAAAAGTCTCTTTGTATGAACGATGGGGCGAACGAGCAAGTGCATCAGGCACAACAGTGAACCCTCTGAGCATTGCTTGATTATGTCGCTCCCTGGCTTAAAGCCCCTCTGGGCACCCTAACCTCCAAGGATGAGGCTGAGACACAGCACCCCTGAGGGACTAGCCCCACCTCTCTCTCCCCACCTCCTGTGCCCCACCCCCTCCCCAGCCACCCTTCTCTGGGCTCTCCCAGGTCCCATGTGAGCACGCCACAACCAGTCCACATGTTTGATTCAGAGCCTGCCAAACTCTGCCTGGATCACATTCCCAGTCGGTCCTCTCCTCCTTTTTTCATGGAAAATTATACTCATTATTTAAGATTCAGTTTATCACATGTTTCCCTAAAGCCCTCCTGGATACTTCCATGGCTAGCAATCCCTTCTTCTGCCATGCTCTTTGCTCAAACATGTGTGTTAGTAGTTTAAGACAGCATCGGAGTTCCTGCTGTTTTGTTTTATGTGTGTTTCTGTTGTTTGCATTCTACACATCTGTTGCCCACACCAACAATGGGCTCTTCCAGAGCAAAGACTCAGTAATTTTCCACCATGGTGATGGTTAGCATCGATTAAGCTCTTACTGTACTCACACACATGATCTCATACAATCACCATGGCAAGAGGACTAGGGAGGTATCATGCACACGAGCACGAACGCTCATCCAGACCCATCCAGACCCATCCAGACCCACAGCCTGTGCTCGTGAGCACCGCACTGCACTGCCTGCCTTTGTGGCTTTCATCAGCACAGACCTAGGGGATATCCTGGCTGCCCAGCACATATTTTGAGTTGAAAGAACAGGCATAATAAACTAATTCAACTCTTCTCAACACTTTCAATGCACCAAGTACCCCGCTGAGGGGCTTATAAACATTACCACATGTAATCCCCATAACATCTCAGCAAGGAAAATGCTATTAATTCTGTCACTTTAGAGATGAGGAAACCAGGGCTCGGAAGAAGCTAGTTAATTTGTCCAGTGTCATGTGCTGTGAAGGACAAAGTCCAGACCCAAACCCTGGCCTTCCAGACTTGAGAACTAAGCTTTTTACCCCTTCATCAACCCACTGGGTTGCACTTCGTTTTTGACATTTTTAAAAAAAAATTCTGACTAAATATTTAAGAAATATCATAAGGCAATTACAGCTTAACCTCAAACAAGGCCAGAAGCCCTGCCGATGTCTACCCAGGCCATCCACCAGAGGGGAGGGGGCCCTGTGTCAGCCTGAATATCCCATCCCATCGTGAAGAGAACCTTCACCCAACAGAAGAGCATTTGCTCACATGCTTCCAACCCCAAGAGGAAGGTTGAGACTGCCTCTCTGCCTGGGTCTCCTGAGCAAATCCAAAGTACAGATACAGGCCAGGAGATACCAAGCAAGCCTACAGACCTTCCCGTGACATTACACTGAATATAAGCTGTTCTCATCAGCTCAAAGCTTACAGCTGGGGGAAGACCTAGTGATCACTTTGCTTAACTTCACTTTAAGTTCTCCAACCTCAGTTTTCCCATCTGTGTAATGGACCTAAAAAACATACCCTTACAAAGAATTTTCTACGGCTCAGACAACGCATGTAGAAGCATTTTCTGAGCCACCAAATGCTCTCCAAACCTTGTTCCTCTTAATTTTTTGGTCAAGGTTATTTTCCACTGGAGAAGAACTAGAGCCCCAAATATCTGTCCTTTTGAGGCCACTGCCTTCCCATAAAGACCTTTTTGGGAAAATTATTTCAGCCAAAAAACCTAACAAGCCTGATGGGTTTGGTATAATACAGATAAATGGTCAATGTGGCTGGACCCTAAGAAATAAAAATTAAAAAAATAAAAAAGAGATAGAGACAGAGAGATTTAGGAGAGAAGGCTGGGACCAGAATACATAAAACCTCTCAGGCCAAGGAAGGAAGTTGGACTGTATTTGATTTGCCCTGGGAAGTCACTGGGGGAAATCTGGGGGTGTTGGGACACAATTTGGATGTTAGAGGACGTCTTAGGGGCCATGAGGAGAAGGGACTGGAGGGTGTCAAGTGTGACGACAGAGGCCTGGTAGGAGGCCAATGCACCATCTGGGTGAAGTAAGATGGTGGCCAGCAGTAAGGATTTAACAGGGACATGGTGGAAAAGTGGTGAGATTCTGGATGCATGTTGGAAGCAGAGCCAACCACATTTCCTTTCTCATCATACCCAGATGAAAGCCTAATTAATTCTCTCTGGAAAACCCAAGATTAAAGGATTAGTGCCTTCTGCAGTGCTGGAAAGTGAGGCTCAGGCCCCCAGTCCCGGAAGAACTCATTTGGGGGCACAAATAACTTCATTATATATTGTTGTATCTCAGAGTCATGGTGTGGAAAGGGCTTTGGAGATCCCATATCCAGTATCTTCATTTACTCCTTAGACATTTAAGGCCACGTCCTGGGGGTAAGCTTCCCCACACGGCAGAGCAAAGACCAGTCTGAGTCAGAAGGAGGCCCCCGGTCTTCTAATTCCTGGCCCAATACTTGGTCTTCAATGCCAACAAAGGGGGATGGACAATAAGACCTATGAGCATCCCCCGTGTTCTAGACTCTGCACTGACCAAGGTATGTATGCTCTTCAATCATTCCAGACACTGAGCGCCTAAAACACCTCTACTCAGCTCCATGGTGAGCAAGACTGGCCTGGTTCTTCCCCTCAGTGAGCTTTCAGAGGAATGTCTGCTGCTTGATCAATGGGGTCATGCAGGACGGCTTTTATGATCTTTGTTGCAACGGATGAGAAAGGACCACAGACACTGAGTACTTCAGAAGCGTACCTGTTCTCTATGGTATGTGGTGCCCAATTCCGGGCCCTGAGCCAGGAACTGCTGTTAAGATCAAAGAGAAGTTTGTGCAAAGTACCTGGTCAGCTCCCCAGGGCTCTGTTGATGTAAGCAGAATAACAGGATTTTGAACAATTCTATCCTGCCCCCAGCTTTGTGGTCTGGGACAACTACATCAGGCGTGAGTTCTTCCGTGTTCAAATAGGGAGAAATCAGAAGGACCTCGGATTTGCACTTAAGACCATTTAGGACGTCAAAGCACAGAAAGGCCAAAGGCTGATTTGGGTGGGAGGAGGAGAGAAGCAAAGGAAGAAATGAGGGGGGCAGGACATGAGAGGACAAGAAAAAGAGAGCCGCATCAGTCAGAGAATGTACTCAGAGTGTAAAAGGAAAAAAGGTAATTTGAGAACCCCGGCCTCCATCTGCTCAGACTCTGAGGATAAAGGCAAAGGGGGATTAGTGACCTGAGGGGCCACGGCAGGGCCTCCTCGCCCCCACAAGTGCATGCAGGATAGAAATACCATTTATTAGCCCCATGCACGGTAATTATATTTAATACTGACCCTGATTCCTTTTGTCCACAGGAAATCATGAAAGCTGCTCTGTTTGAATTTGAGGGCCTTAAGTGACCCATTAGCAGCTCCTACGTCTGTCTTGGACTGGCAGTCGAAGTAGGACAAAGGAGAGCCACAGGCATGAGCATCCAGGTTTTGCAAGAGATGTGTCTGAAATCACAGAATCCAGGGTGGAAAGAAGGTGTGGACAGAGCAGAGTCCCGGACAGGGACCCAGACCCTGCTCCAGTCCTTCAACATCTAAGTGACCTTGGGCAAGGTTGTAAACGCCCTGAACTTCGTCTTTCTCTCTGATGTTTCTAACGCGACACCCACCTCATTGGGTACTCGAGAGCTTTAAAGGAGATGTTGCATGGGAAAGCAGCTAGAAAGAAAGATTCCTGGCACTGAAAAACCATCCATGACTCCCCAAATCTCTTACTTGAAACTCCTGAATGTTTAGACTTTAGGACTCTTCAGGTTTTGAAAAGGTAATGTGGTGTAGATATACTCCAACATGGGACAGCCTCTGTCAGGGTTCGAGAGAACCCTTCTTTCCCAGTTATTTTCCCATGCTTTTCTCCTCCTAGTACTTACCACCCACTGACACTTGTTTGCTTATGCATCTGGTGGGATTGTGAGGCCGCAGGGGCTGGGATTTTTGCTTCTCGCCCATCACTCTTTCCCCTGTACCTAGACAGAGACTGGAACACAGAATGTGTTCCAGAAATATAGACCCAAGATCAGTAATACATCCCGGCTATAGCCCATCGTAAATTGAAAATACCATAAATCGAAAATGCATTTAATACGCCTAACCTACCAAACGCCCTAGCTTAGCCGGATGCACCTTAAACTGGCTCGGAATTTTATGTGAGCCTACAGCTGGGCAAAATTATCCAACACAAAGCCTATTTTATAATAAAGTGTTGACTTTCTAGCGTGATCTATTGAATACTGCACGGAAAGTGACAGTGTAGGTTGTTGACCCTCGTTCTCGTGTGGCTGAGCGGGAACTGGGGCTCTCTGCTGCTGTCCAGCGTCACCGAGACATTGTACTGCATGTCGCTAGCCCAGGAAAAGATCAGAATTCAAAACTCATGACCACTATCTCACACCATACACAAAAATAAACTCCAAATGGATGAAAGACCTCGATGTGAGACAGGAATCCATCAAAATTCTAGAGGAGAACGTAGGCAGCAACCTCTACGACATCGGCCAAAGCAACCTTTTTCATGATACATCCCCAAAGGCAAGAGAAACAAAAGACAAAATGAATTTATGGGACTTCATCAAGATTAAAAGTTTCTGCACAGCCAAGGAAACAGTCAGAAAAACTAAGAGGCAGCCCACGGAATGGGAGAAGATATTTGCAAATGACACTACAGATAAAGGACTGGTATCCAAGATCTACAAAGAACTTCTCAAACTCAATACACGAGAAACAAATAAACAAATCAAAAAATGGGCAGAAGATATGAACAGACACTTTTCCAATGAGGACATACAAATGGCTAACAGACACATGAAAAAATGTTCAAAATCATTAGCCATCAAGGAGATTCAAATCAAAACCACACTGAGATACCACCTTACGCCAGTTAGAATGGCAAAAATAGACAAGGCAAGAAACAACAATTGTTGGAGAGGATGTGGAGAAAGAGGATCCCTCCTACATTGTTGGTGGGAATGCAGGTTGCTCCAGCCACTCTGGAAAACAGTGTGGAGGTCCCTTAAAAAGTTAAAAATTGAGCTACCCTATGATCCAGCCATTGCACTACTGGGTGTTTACCCCAAAGATACAGACGTAGTGAAGAGAAGGGCCATATGCACCCCAATGTTCATAGCAGCAATGTCCACAATAGCTAAATCGTGGAAGGAGCCGAGATGCCCTTCAACAGATGACTGGATTAAGAAGTTGTGGTCCATATATACAATGGAATATTACTCAGCTATCAGAAAGAACGAGTTCTCAACATTTGCTACAACATGGACGGCACTGGAGGAGATAATGCTAAGTGAAATAAGTCAAACAGAGAAAGACAACTATCATATGATTTCTCTCATCTATGGAACATAAGAACTAGAATGATCAGTAGGGGAAGAAAGGGATAAAGAAAGGGGGGGTAATCAGAAGGGGGAATGAAACATGAGAGACTATGGACTATGAGAAACAAACTGAGGGCTACAGAGGGGAGGGGGGTGGGGGAATGGGATAGACCGGTGATGGGTAGTAAGGAGGGCACATATTGCATGGTGCACTGGGTGTTATACACAACTAATGAATCATCGAGCCTTACATCGAAAACCGGGGATGTACTGTATGGTGACTAACATAATATAATAAAAAATCATTATAAAAAAAAAAAGAATTCAAAACTCAGAGTACGGTTTCTACTCCGTGTATCACTTCCGCACCACTGTAAAGTTGAAAAATCTGAAGCTGAACCATCGTAAGTTGGGGACCTTCAGTATAGCATTCTTAAATGACAAAATCATCAAGAAGAAAAACTTTGAGTGATTACCGGGGGTTAGAGACTGGGCAGATGGAAGCACAGGGCGGGCGGATGTGGGTTATAAAAGTCAACTTGAGGGATCCTTGTGCTGATGACAACTCTGGTAGTGGGTATATGAATCCACACCTGTTATAAAATTGTATAGAATTAAACACACACAAGACTGCCTACCAAACTGGGAAGATTTGAAGAAGATGGTTGGACCGTATCAATGTCCATATTCTGGCGGTGATATTTTATGATAGTTTTGCAAAATATTGTGATGGTGGTGGTGAATTTGGGTAAATTCTACACCAGATCCCTCTGTATTATTTTTCACAACAATTTATGAATCTGAAATTCTCCCAGTGAAAATTTTGATGACCAAGAAATACATTAGAAGGATGAAGGGATATTAAACATTTTCACCCTGGGTGAAATTGATCTGGGTCATTTGTTACAGCTCTGTGACCGTCAGCGGTCCCAAGGCACCCCCTCCAACGCATCTCTGCTGGGAGAAGACCAAGATGGGGTTTTCTGTCTCTGCGCAAATCACCGCAACCCAGGAGCTCAGCAGCGTTCAAAGGGTGAGGTTACAGTCTCCCCCTTTCTCTCCACCCCACTCATCCCAAACGCCCACAACCTTGAATTTGAAGTTTTAACTAAAAAAAAAAAAAGATGGTAATTTTGCTTCAGTGTTTTCTAATTTTGCTGTAACTGCTACCAGCTGTGGGTTTAATGCAGAACATATTCCACAAGGCATCCTGAGGCCTTTTCATGTTTTCGAGTTGCCCGAGAGTTGACATGGTTAAAGACGGGGTGGGGAGAACAGTGAAAGCCGAGCTGATTTCACGTGCTGGTGTTCAGAGCTGTTTGCTGTTTCTCATTCCAGCATCTTCAGCCGCTGGAGGTGAGCAGGTTTCTGGCTCTGAGTCCGAAGCACGAGGAAGGACTTGGCAGGACCCTATTTTTTGCTACCTCCGCAGTCAGCTGTAGGCAATATCCAGATTTGAGCTGTGGGAAACTTCCATCAGGAGCTCTTATTAACCTTGGCCAATCTTCCTGCATTAAGTTGGAAATGTGAGAAACATACCAGGCCCACGGAGAGTGAGAAGGAAAGGGAGAGAGACAAGGAATGGACCCTGTTGTCCAAGAATCTCCAAATGGGCATGGTTCTGCCTTGGAACCACTCGCTCCAGCCACACGAGGAAGCCGTGGTGGGCCACGGAACATCTCCAGAGGTTCAGGCCTGCCTCCAGTGGTTTCTCACTGGGCACTCACATTTTAAGAGCACGTACCGCTCCTCTCGTGTGTCTTCTATTAACCTCCAATTAACATCGCAGTCCGGACTAGCCTCATACAAATCAAACAGGTCTCTCCTGCATTTTACCCACAGAGGTGCTCGGTGCCTTGCCTCTCCCGGGCCTCAGGAGGCCACAGATGCCTTCAGCACCCAGGCCTGCCCATGGTGGGCCAAGAGGAGGGCAGGCTGTTTCTCCATATGCACTCCATACCATACCGACCATACCAACCAGGGCCCAGTGCAAGGTGCGAGGCAGGAGCTTGGAAGCAGGGTTAGGACACCATGGCGGGGACAAAGCAGGATGCCACCCCACCCCCTGCGATTTCTCCATCCCATCCTCCCTCCCTTTCCAAGTCCTGCTGGCCTCCTTCCATTCACTGCACCTCCACTCAGCTTGTGCTCCCTCTGCCTGTCCCCTCACTTCCCCCTCCTTCTCATTCAGTGCCCCTCTGCCTCTGTGTGGCCTCCCTCTTTTTTCTCTGTCTCCGACCTGTGGTCCGCCTCTATTCACGGTGTCAGCCCAGCCTCTCTCGCTGCTTCTTTCTGCCTCCCCACCCCCCACATGCTCCCCTACGCCGGGCCTTTCATCCACAAGACCCTGACCTCTGCACAGTGTTGGCTTTGTCCTGGGGCTCCTGAGCCAAACAGAGATGGGCACGAGTGTTGCTCTGGGCCCAGCCCTGCCCTCTTTCCCTGGCCCCACATTGCTCTGATGAGTCAGAGTCCAGCCCCCCGCCCCCACTCCCCCAGCAGCCTACCCAAATCCAATCAGCACTCACATCGGAGGGAAAACAAGAACCAACAAACAAAATTGAGAGCGATTGATCCTTCCTTTGTTCTGACTATTATTATTTTAAGGAATATCAAGTCCCTGCTACAGTATTTATGAGTGGAGGATTGGCCTGACAATTCTCTCCAAGAACACGTGTCTTTGGAACATGCGTAAAACGGACCACTAGATAATGTCCTGTCCAATTACACTTTCCCTAATGAGTCGGACTCTGTGCCGAGAAGGGAAATCATTGGCCTTAGCCCCAACTGTACAAGGCTAGTTGTATTTATAACATCAGTTGGAATGAAAGAGAATAAATGCTATATTTGGGCCAGAGATTGTAGTGGAGAAAGTTGAAAACTGCCATTGTCAGAGAGGTATGAGATAGAACTTGATGGGGGGTTTAGGTACTGCTCTCCTTGGTCCATTCTGTTCACAGCTGGAGAAATGGGGTGATCCAGGACATCATGCCCTAATAGAGACACAGGCAAACTGGAACACGTCCACAGGGATGGGGGGCTGGGATTCTTTAATCTCAGCCTTAGGAGAATCATCGATTGAACAAGGGCTATTCAGGCAGCTTAGAGGGGCCTAATGACAAATTATCTGAAGACCTAAGAAAGCGCCATGAGGAAGTGAGACCAGGCTTATTGTGGGTAAGTCAATGAAGTCAGTTCATGAGCCCATTCTACAAATAGTTATTGGAAACTTTCTCCACGTTAAGCATGATGCTCTGCACTGGGGATTCGGTGGAAGATAGAACCCAGTCTTCATCCTCATTCAACTTCCGGTCTGCAGAGAAAGAGCCCATGAGGAAATGCTAGCTCCTAGGAGCACAGGGAGCAATGGACCTCATGGCAAAGAGCAGAGATCAGAGCAAGACAGGTTGCACTCAATCCAAGGAGGGGTGCTCTGAGAGTGAGAGGTGACCAAAGATTCAGGGAGCTGCAGGTGAAGCCTTGAGCTTTCCACGCTGGAGGTCTGTGCAGTGGCTGCATCTTCCATGACAGAAGCTACTAAGGGGCTGCGAGCTCTAGGCCCTGAGGTTGGACTCGACACCGTAAAGATCCATTCCAATTCTGGTAATTTCTGAAAATAAGTGAGTGAAATCACTAATGGTCATTGTATATGTTCTAATAAAATATCTGTCTTTAGTGGTGCTTCTCAACTGGGCAGCATGGATACTATTACCACTGCTACCATACTATTACTATGACAGTACTACTACTATGTCACTATACTCCTGCTGTACTATTACCACTGCTACTATACTATTACTATGACAGTACTACTACTACACTCTGTCACTATACTCCTGCTGTACTATTACCACTGCTACTACACTATTACTATGACAGTACTACTACTATACTCTGTCACTATACTCCTGCTGTACTATTACCACTGCTACTACACTATTACTATGACAGTACTACTACTACACTCTGTCACTATACTCCTGCTGTACTATTACCACTGCTACTACACTATTACTATGACAGTACTACTATACTCTGTCACTATACTCCTGCTGTACTATTACCACTGCTACTACACTATTACTATGACAGTACTACTACTATACTCTGTCACTATACTACTGCTGCTCAACTCCTCCTATACTATTATTTCTGTTACTACACTACTACTATGACAATACAACTACTACACTCTGTCACTATACTCCTACTATACTATTACCACTGCTATTACACTGCCACCATGACAGTGCTACTACTATACTCTGTCACTATACTTCTGCTGCTATACTCCTACTATACTATTATTGCTACTACTACTATTACTACTACTACTACTACACTTCTGGATGACAGAAATCACCATAAACAAATTTGAAAAATGGGTGCATCTTTGCAGCGTGTCATAACAATAATATTAACAGCAAATGCCGAGCATATGACAGGTGCTTTACAAAAGTTGACAAAATGTAACCCCAAGAGGGAGGCTCTATCATTGTCCCCGTTGCTCAGATGAGGACATGGAATGGCCGGCCAGAGAAGTAATTTGCCCAAGGTGATACAAGCGGGCAGACGACCCAGAACAACCCAGGCTCTCTGGCTCCAGGCTCCATTCCAATCTCTGCCGTGCTCTGTCGTCTTGCCAGTATCCCCTGTTTGTGAGCCTAACTCGAAACACACGTGGCTCAAGTACTCATCCAGCAAGACCGACGGGAAGCCCAGCGTGACTATCCCCTCCATGCTACTTTCATCGAACACGAACCTGTTCCTGGGAGATGGGGCAGGGCTCTGGGCCTCCATGCAGGACAGACGCTGCAGCCTGGTCCCCGGCTTCCCTGCATGGTCCAGTCCCACGCCAGGTGACCTCCGGTTCACGCCCTCCTGCTGTGCCAAGCAAGGGCTCAGGCCTCCCTGGCACCAAGGCTGTCATCGCTCTCCCAGGTCTTCCTGTACCAGAGAGGCTGCTTTCTCTCCAGCTCACGTTCCCACCGCAGAGGGGCCTATAACCCCGTCCTGGGGGATTTTCCTTTTCCTTCTCAAGTTGAGCTTTTCTCCTCTTCAGTTCTCAAAACATCAAACCTTTGATCCCCTGCCCCATCAGACAAATCCAGCTTAATTGCCTCAGTGGGCCCAGGCATAGAAATCAAAGACCTGTTTAGGGAGGGCCCCCGCCACCTGGCATGGTTTCCTCCCCGGGCCTCCCAGCCATAGGATTAGGGGGAGCCTGGACGCCAAGCGCAAAGCCTGGCATTCTGCCTGGTGGAAGGAGGGGGTGGGGTGGGCACAGGACTTGGGGAAATACCTGTCATTTCCTTACGGAGCACCTATAGGTGAGAAAAATAAAAGAGTTATTGTCTCAATAGATGATTTTTGCCACATTACTGTCTCAGTAAATTGTAGGAACTCTTTGGACACACATGCAGAGTTCATAAGAGACAAGTCAGTGAAAGGGAGAAAATATTCACAACTTCTAAGTTAACCCAAGAAAAATAAACAGAAAAAGCCAGTAAGTCCATAAAAAGATGTACAGGCTTACTATGAACCAGGGGAATGAAAAATTTTAAATCGAGATACAATTGCTCTAATTGATAAACCATTTTTAAGAATGCAATTGGCGGGGCGCCTGGGCGGCTAGGTCAGTTAAATGTCCGACTCTTGGTTTTGGCTCAGGTCAAGATCTCAGGGTCCTGGGATGGAGCCCCAGGTCGGGCTCTTCACTCAGTGGGGAGTCTGCTTCTCAAATCTCTCCCTCCCTCTGCCCCTCTCCCAGCTCATGCGTGCCCTCTCTTTCCCTCTCTTTCTCTCAAACAAATAAATAAATCTTTAAAAAAATACAATTGGCAAAAGTGGCGAAAAGCAGGCATTTTCAACCGAAATTGACTGGAGTGAAAATGGACACCATTTTAAGAGAGCCACTTGGGTTTTCTATAACAATTTAAAAGATGCATACTTTTGACCCAGCAGGTATATTTTTAGCCTCTATAGATATTCATATATTTGAACAAGTATATATAAAAATAATATGCCACTTGTCACACAAGCATATAACATAAAATATGTTATTTGGATGATAGCATCAGCAATGTTTGTCAAGTAGCAAAACTTAGATAGTTGGAGAATGGTTAATTCAATCTAAAGTAAGGAATTCTTTGCTGCTGTTAAAAAGTGTGCTTCAGGGGCGCCTGGGTGGCACAGCGGTTAAGCGTCTGCCTTCGGCTCAGGGCGTGATCCCGGCGATCTGGGATCGAGCCCCACATCAGGCTCTTCTGCTATGAGCCTGCTTCTTCCTCTCCCACTCCCCTGCTTGTGTTCCCTCTCTCGCTGGCTGTCTCTATCTCTGTCAAATAAATAAAATCTTAAAAAAAAAAAAAGTGTGCTTCATGTCCACTGACACAGAAAGAAGTCTACGTTATTAAGTGTAAAAATCAATGTAAATGAAAATACATACAAGTGCGGAGCTCCGTTTATACACACACACACCTCTCTCTATATGTATATATTGCTAAAAACACAAATTATACATTATATATTACATTAAAGAGTGGCTATATATCCATTCAATTAAAAGACATATACATATATGTTATGCTTATATGTTCGGACTAAATATAGGCCAGTTTGGATATCGAACTGCTTCCCAGATTAATACCTGCAGAAGGCTATCAAATTAGGGGGGTGGAAGGAGGTATAGTGGGGAAAAGTAGAAAAAGTCATGAAACGCATTTATTCTATGTTTCTCTCTTCTTTCATTTTTGCCATCATTGTATCTTTTTCACTTTAAAAACATTCAGAGAAGTCTATGCAGTTCACCTCGTTGGAGAGATGCCCACGTGCTTTGCCCCTCTCCGTGTCAACACATCACACATTCATGCTGACACTCTGGCATCGCTCAGTGGCCCCTTGAAGACCTCCAAGGGCAGAAGTCACATCTCATGAGGCAGCCTTTTGTCTTGCCCGCTGCCCTGCAAGCAAGTCCTTCCCTCTCAGCAGAGACCCTCGGTCTCTGGAAGCGTGGCTCAGGGACGGTGAAGCAGCCCCGACTCGGGACAGCCTGCCCAGGCCAACTTGCTGGAGTGAAGCTACAGCTCTCTCAGGTTGGGAAACTCCCACCAGAAGCTGGCGGTTTCGCTCCTGGAAATCTGCTCGGAAATTCCTAACCTACTCCGCGTCTTGCCTTCGGGCAGGTGCACATCATCCCGTGTGCGAAGCCCCAGAGCTCACTGCTCACCGGATCCATTAGCGCACCAGGCAGTCGGCCCCCCGAGTGACAATTGTGAAGCATGTCGCCGTGAGCAGGGCTACTTAACATTCTGCAAACAGCGGCTCTCCCTGTCCCATGTGGCTGCTGGAAGGATGTTTCCCAAACAGCTCATCCCGATACTCCTGCCCCTGTTTCCCCAGTGCCTTCAGGACAAAACTTCGCCCCCTTAGCTTGGCCTCCCATCATGGCGCCTCTGCTCTTAACCCCACCCTCGCCTTCAGCCCCTGCTGCAAAGGCAGCCCAGTGTCCAGGTAGGCAGGCTCCGGCCCTGGGGTCTTCCTGTGGGCTGTCTTTCTGTCTGCAGCACCCAACTCCCACAGCATCCCCGGTCCACCCCCATCCTGCTTGTTCTTTAACACTTAGTTTAAATTGTATCTCATGGGGAAGGCTTCTCAAGGCCCAGCCTCCCCAGAGTGGGTTGGAGGCCCTCCTCTGTGGCCCCTACACCCTGTCACGTCACCAGACCATGGCAGTCTTAACCACAAGACTGAGGATGAAGCCCCATGGGCTTCTTCCCCCATCCAGCCTGGCAATCGTGCCTGGTGTACTTTCGTGGAATGAATGAATGAGTGAATGAATGAATGAACGAACGAATGAACTAGGTCTTAAGAAAATACCCATGAAAGTCAGAAACGAGCTATTGGAATCCTGGAGCACCTTTATAATACCAGACATCCCAAGCTTGCACACCACAGAGCAGAGGAAGCCATAGATGGAAAGCTGTCACAGGAACAATTAACCAGATTACTCCCTCTCCCACCCCTGTCCCTGTCACCTTCATTCTTAAGTTTAGTTCTTGGGGCCCCACTTTACCCAAGTCTCCGGCACCAACCTTATTCGAGACACTTGGGATCTTCCAGGAGCTTGTCGGTTTCCGTCTTGATGCCATTCTGCCTCTTCAGGTCCTGGATTAGACGGGATGCACTGGAACAGTGTCGACTCTGAAACCAGCCCCTATGCCATCCCACCTCACCCTGCAGTCCCGGGGCCACCACACTGCACATTCCTGGGCTTGTTGAATGTATCTCATGTGGTTTCCTCCTGACAAAAGAAAGCAGAACAGAAAACCAGAGACTAAAACAAACCAAGAAATACCGTCATTAGTCACTATCTTCATGAAAGTTACAGTGCATGATCAGAGTCAAGAAAAGAGAAAGAAGTGGGAAAAAGGGAAGTGTGGACAAGCAGGCGGAGAGAACTCACCCCGACTTGGAAAAGCCACACGAGCTAGATCTTCAGCACAAGGAGAAGGAAAAGAATCACAGGTGGACGGAAGGGTCCACGCAGCCCAGAGGGGACAGAGACAGAGAGACATATAGAAGGGTGTGAAATGTTCAGGGCCTCCAGGAGGCTCCATGTGGTTACAGGATGGGGCGGAAAATGTGGAACGACAAATACGAGTCTGGAGAGGGGCCAGATGGAGATGGGCATTGGGTGGTCATCTCCAATATATGCATTGTAACCTCCTTTTTTGTTTTTTCTCTGTAACCTTTTTTAAAAATAATCTGGAAGGTTAGGGATGTCTGGGTAGCTCAGTTGGTTAAGTGTCTGCCTTAGGCTCAGGTCATAATCTCAGGGTCCTGGGATTGAGCCCCGCATTGGGCTTCCTGCCCAGTAGGGAGCCTGCTTCTCCCTCTGCCCTCCCCACTCCCCTACTCATGCTTGCTCGCTCCCTCTGACTCTCAATAGATAAATAAAAATCTTAACATACACAAAATAAAATAAAATAACCTGGAAGGTGAGCCTACTTAAGCATAATTCGGTGTTGGGAAGGTGTTACTGCCAAACAATGGACATGACCCTAAATAGTTCCTGGAATGATAGTAAGGAGCTCAATGTCACGAAGAGTCAGAGACACATGGGAGAATATCCACGCTAAGCACCCAGCTGGCCCACATTCCTTGGCACAAGCTTTCATGACACATTTCAACAAGGGAATCCACCTTTCGAGAGTCTGCTCTTTAGAAGGAATACGGATTGTGACTCCAGGTTAAAGATGTCGCCAAATTCCCTGTGATCATCATTAGCCCGCACATAAATAGAGCGCAAAATAATTCCCACATCGAGATGAATTTTTAAAGTCATGTTTCGGGTAAAATGACATAATCGTCACATCTTCTAGCCTATGAACTTTACTGCGTTTGACTTTATGATTCCAAATTTCTATTTTTTTTAGTGAATTGCTAAATTGCCTCTGTGAAGAGATTTTAAAACCTAAATTTGCAAACCATCAATTAAATTACATCTCGTAACTCTCTCTTTCATATTTACAAATACGTTTGTTTTTCTTTCCCCTGAATTCAGCCCCTTCTTCGGTGGAGATCCAGCCTGATCGGTCCAGCAGGTACTCAGCACCGGAGTAAGAGATGATGTTAACACGGAGGTGAACATATGTTTTGGAATACCCAGCTGATTACTCTTCTTTGCTGTACAGAGAAGAAATCGTGGCATTCGATATACAATTAAGGAGGGCACATATTGCATGGTGCGCTGGGTGTTATATGCAAATAAGGAATCATGGAACATTGCATCAAAAACTGGGGATGTACTGTATGGTGACCAATATAACAAAATAAAAATTATAAAAAAAAAACAGGTTTCATATAAATTATTCCAACATTCTATATTCATTAGAAACAAAAATGCATTTTGTCAAGCACTTTGAATTTCATTCACTGGGGGCACCTGGGTGACCCAGTCGGTTAAGCATCCGACTCTTAATCTTAGCTCAGGTCTTGATCTCAAGGTCGTGAGTTCAAGCCTTGTGTTGGACTCCACACTGGGCATAGAGCTTACTTAAATTAAAAAGTTAAAATAAAATAAAATTAAATTAAATTAAATTAAATTAAATTAAGTTAAATTAAATTCACTACCTGGAGTATACAATCTAGAATGTCCAGTCCAACACAGGATTGAATGAATTTATCGAAACAGTGTTTAAGAATTACTTTTTGTCACTTACGAAATAACTCTCCAGAAGACCTGTGTGGCCAACAGCAGAGAGAGTGCACCTAGAAAGGGAAAGCCTTGCTGATAAAATTATAAACCACAGAAGAGTTTAGATAAGTCTGTATCAACATGTCACCCCAACAAATTTTCAGTGGGCTGAGACCCTGGGTCTTCACTGGGGTCCAGAAATACCTCTTCTGTGATGGCTTCAGAGGATGCTAATACTCAGTCATGTGAGGGGAGCCTTCTGAACAATATGTCGGGATCACAAAAGCACAGACAAGAACTTCCCCAGCGCCAGACGCCCAAATAGCCCAAACCCCAAAGCGGAAGTGCCCAGAATGGAGGCACAGGTGCCCTGCTTTGGGCACGTTCTGAGAGGTAATTCCTGGCTCCTGGACTTGCATCCGGGTCTACTCAGCCAAGAGGGCTTCTCCACTGGCAGCACTAACAAGCAGGTCTCTCAACAACCTAGCAACATACCGGTGTGCTGAGGCTGAAAGTACGAGAACCTGGAGCATCCCTGGAGAATGCCTGCCAGATTCTGTGCCTTTCTGGGAAGAATGGCTCCTGGGGCCAGAACTCTAGCCGTGACCCCGATGTCTCCCCATCTTGAAGCACAGCAGGGTGAAATTTGGGCTCACAGTCTAGATAACCCATTATTTTTCTGAGCCTCGGTTTCCTCGTCTGTAAAACAGAAATAAGAACAACTTCCGGAGAGGGTTCTGATGAGTCACTTAAGAGAAAAAATGTGAGAAACTACACCATAAATTATAAAACACCGCTGAGATGCAAATGTCATGATTATTTATAAGGACCCAAGGGTTGTCCCAAGCCGCATTTTCTGCATCTCAATGCTTCCATCTCTTCTTTGGGACCCCTCCTCTCCCCCTAAATGCCTCCCTTTGCTGGGACACAGCCTCCCCTGCTGGCCTCTAAATTAGCCCATCTTCTTACCACTGCCCCTGAGATTTTCAGTTCCTTTAATCCAATGAAATAAGAAGTTCAGGCCATCATCTTCAAAGAATAAGAATAAAATTTGGGGACCAAAATTATACCCATTGGGATTGCTTCTGTAGAAATACTTTGGAATTCCTTTTCATGCCCTATTAAATAATTTAAATGTTTCTTCTCTGCATTCAATGTTAGTTATTTAAACCCTAGTCCTAAGCTCCATTAGCAACCTTATTAGCACAAAACTTTCTTTGCCAGTTGGATTAGTTTTATAGATTTTTGCATAGAAGGAATGCACGCAGACAAATGCGAGTGCGTGGCTATGGTTAACGTCCTACGGTCCTAGGAAATAGGTTACATTTAAACTGACACGATTAATCTCACTCCACCTAGTAGCTTATTAGCGTAGATGCCCTCCATTTGTGTTAGGAGCTGTTAGCACATCAAACTCGTTTTTGGGGGCTCCAGCAGATTCAGGTTGTACCCTAATCTACAATTCCATCCCAGAATGGAATTGAGAATGGATGCTTAATGTTAATGAGTTGGTATTTCATAATTAAGCATAAAAACAGATTTATAAAATATTAAGACTGGAAGAGAATTGGGATCATCATCTAGGTAACCCCAAAAGGCCCACACAGTAAGCCCGAGGACTTCAGCCATTTGCTTCTGCCTCTCTGCCCACTCCCTAACCACTCAGACTTTACAGTTCGCTGTTCTTCCTCTGTGATAAACCTGGAGGGGGGTAGGGGGAAGCTGCCAATGAAAGCCAAAAGTCACGAGAAGTATCAGGAAAGGAGGGAAGACCACATAGAGCTCATGAAGCCCGGTCTCAGGAGACAGGTAGGACAGGGGACACCGGGGTGCAGGTGCCCCATGCCCTGCCATGGGGCAGAATACAGTGCATACCACCAGGACCACTGTCCTGGAGGCTGGGGTGAATAGGGCCCGTGTGGATACAGGCAGGATTGTCTGGGGGCTACTGTGGTGAGATCTGAGGGTCAAGCACACAACAGGCCATAATCAGAGACAAGATAAAGGGCTGACCCTGCTCAGACCAGGCTGGGAAAGTCATGACCAAGCAAAACGAAGGAGAATGGTCAACACGGAGCTTGTACAGCCCACTGCTGTCTTCAAGACAGCTCTGGGTTGCACAGAATTCTCAGCAGCCTGAGCCTGCTCCTTATAGAGGCCCAGGCTTTGATTTTCTACCCGAGAGAAGCTTTGCCAAGGAGACACCCTCCCTGTCCCCTGCTGGGTTTTATTACCACCATCGGTAGTGTCTCGCTCGGGGGAATCATCGTGGAAGTGGGGCCCTAAATGCTCTTCATTTCAAGTTACATTAGTTTCTGTGTCTCTGCTCAGCTCCTGCCCCATTCCTCCCGATTACACACATTTTCCCAGAGAACCTGTGCACGGAAGGAGGTGATCTCCACTGAAGCGAATGGCACCCTGAATAAAGGATGACAAAATCACTGCTGGTGTCTACGTCTTTGCTAGACCTAAAGCAAAGTGTGGACCAATAGGGCAGCTCTACTCACACCGTCCAGCATGTTCTTTAGCTAAACAAGGGTCCTGGGATGACAGGGAGGGGGCACCCGGGGCATGAGCGGGTGGGAAGGCAAGGGAATGCAGAGCCCATGGGGTCCGGGCGGGGGTGCTGGCCAGGCTGCAGGCCCAGTGGAGAGTGGGGTGGCTGCTACTGCATGCTCGGGGGACTCGAGGGCCTCAGGGCAGACATGCACCAGGAGGAGGGAGGAAGACCAGGAGAGTGGCTTGAAGTCATAGGCAGCATCTGTTTGCACTTGAGGACCCCAGAGGCAGAGCACCCCATGAGA
>NW_024425008.1:5487857-5687503 GCF_017311325.1 Ursus maritimus | reverse complement strand
AATCAGTGTGCAGCTGGAGCCAGGACGGGGGGAGGGGAGCCAAAGGCCAAGCAGGAGAGGGGCCAGGGCATGGCGACAAGGTGTGACAGACAGCAGATGACCCCCCCCCCAATCCGTAAGTGACCGTTCTCCTTGTACTGGTTTCCGGGACTGAGCCCTTCAGGAATGGCCTCAGCTGCCAGAGCCATGTCCCCCAAGGCTCCCGCTCTCTTGGGCTGACTCATACCCACCAGCTGGAAAAGGGAGACGACAGGACAACCCCAAGGGCCTTGTTAGGTCCAGAGCCACAGGGTGTGTCCTGGGGTCCATGTGGGGGCTGGCCCCTTCCCTCTGCCCACTCCTGCCTCCTCCCTTCCCCCCACTAACTGTCTTCTTAGAGTCGCTTCCTGAAAGCCCAACCTGCAGCAGATATAAGGAAGAAATATGCTGTAATGAGGGTCCCCTGAGCAACGCGCACCCTGCTAAGCACTTTCCGTACACTTCCCTGGCCGTCTTTCCAGCAAGCCCTATGGAGGGGCAGCGCTCTGGGTCCTCTTGCTAAGGAGGGAGTGGACACCTGTCAGACCCCTGGTGAGGGACAGAGTGAGCGCAGTGCCTCCAGAGAAACTCCTGGAGGCCCACAAGTGTGAACTGGGGACAGCTAGTCAGGACAAGCCGGTGGCTTTGTACGGTGCCGGTCTCCCTAATCTTGCAGAGAAGCCCAGCGTCCGACACTAGGTGATATCTGGAGCCCTGGATCTGAATTCTAATTCTACCTGTCACTAACTGGGTGACCTTGAGGGGGGTTTAGTTGCTACTAAACCTTAGAGAGTGATTCTTTCTCTGCAGGTAAGTGGGGTTTGGATCTATTTTACAATGTTTTCTAGGGACTAAGCTTTCAAGGAGCATTGAGACATCTTGCATGATGAAGGGTTCGAACAGTGATGAATAAATGACAGTTTCCCATCTCTTCTTGTGTCCAACCCCCCTGCCATGGTCTGCTGCTTGCTTGGGTCCTAGGGTGCTTGCCTGCAGCTGAGCAAGGCTGGGCTGTCCCTGGGAGCCCCACCACCTGCCCTGGGTGTCGTGTCCTATTTTCCTCCTTGAAGAATACCCTGACCCTGCCCACTCCCAGAAGGGAGGGAAAAGGATTTCCAGGCAGACCCACCTGGCTCCCACCAGCCCCTCCCCCCATACACAATGGGCCACCCCAACCTCCCCCCAACTGTCCAGCCTCTCCCACCCAGAGACAAAGGCCCTGTCTCTGCAGCTACCAGGGATGTCCCCTCCGCCTCCTTCCACCTGGGCCTGGCTACAAGCCGCCCCGTGGACCTGTCAAGTCTTATGTACTGAGAGTTAATGCACCTTGAAAGAAAGGTGATTTCCTCCCCGGAGTGCAGCGGGGAGGGGAGGCCAGATGTGGGGAAGCGGCCAGCCTTCTGCCTCCTCTCCCAGGGACCCATGCTATGTTCAGAGCCAGCTCCAAACTCCTGTGGGAGGTGGCCGGGGCTGAGCCACCATCCACCAAGAGCGTATCGGCACCGGGAATGAGGCTGTTTATTGTCTCTCCATCAGAGGAGCCCTGAGACCGTGTCCTCGGCAGGAGACAGTGTGGAAGGCAAACTGAGGATGGAAAGCCTGGAGAGCCTGTGCTCCTTTTCTTAGAACCCTGCAGCCATTTCTCCAGGGCACAGAAGAATGCATGATGCTGGAAAGACCCCACAGCAAGTCCAGAACTGGACAGCTTCCTGAGCCACCCTGGCAAGCCCCGTGCACCCAGGGACAGGCAGGAAATGGTGGCAGGCCACAGAGCCCTGCCATGGGCCTGGTGTCCTACAGGGAGCCGGACACATGGGACCCCACTGCATTCTCTCATAGGCTCCATAAGCAGGTAACAAAGCACCTGTCGTGTTTCCACAACACCTGAGCAGGGAAGCAAGGCTCAGAGAGGACCTAGCTCGTAACCTGTCCAGTGCTATCAGACCCCACATGGCCACCCTGTGTCATATCCCACTAACTCTTCAGAGAGCTCTGCAGTTCCATAGGACTTTATTCAGCCAATGTCCAAATTACCTTGATCACATTCCTGGAGCAACCCCATTTTAGGGAGGAGAAAACTGAGCGCCAGATTGCTCTAGAGACACCCTAACATCATACATGGGCAACCTGGCTCAAAGGCTGTGTGCTAGGGGGCTGCTTCTGTGTGCGGCTCTGAGGGGGCCCCCTGGCTGTTCTCCTGTCTCTGCCAGCCCCCAGCCCCGGGGACCTGGCTTTGCATCACAATGATGGGGCAGAAGGGGCAGGTCCTCCTGAATGTCAGGCAGACAGTTGTCCTCCTCAAGAAGAGGAATGAATGTTCTCTCAGCACTGGACAACGCCCCATGCTCTCATCTGTATTATCTCATTGTTTCCCTGGCCAACCCCTTCAGGTGGACACCGGTCTTCGCCCACCTGACACAGAGGGCTCTGAGACCTAGGGCGCTCTGTCAGCCACCAGGTTCCTCGGCTAGTTGGAGGCAGCGCCTGGATTCTTGTCCAGGTGGTCTGGCTCAGAGCTGGGATCTTCCTCACCAGCCTACAGTTCAGCTCTTCATTCACTCTGCTTTTCCCTCCCCTCCCCTTCATTTCCTCCCTTCCCTCCCCTTTCCTCTCCCTTTCCCTTTCTCCTCCCCTCCATCTCTCCCTACCCCTCTCCTTCCCTTCCCTCCCCACTTCCTACCCTCCCCTCCAATCTCCTTTCCCCTCCCCTTCCCCTCCTCACCTGCTTCTCCTCCTCTCCCCTTTCCTTCCCCTCTTCTTCCCTCCCTACTTGTCTACATCCCCTCCCCTTCCCTCTCCTTCCCATTTCCTTCTCTCCCCCACCATTCTCCTTCCCTTCCCCCCCACACCTCATTCTTCCCCTCCCCTTCCCCATTTCCCTCCTTCCCCTCTCTCCTCTCCCTACTTCCCTCTACTCCTGTCCACCTTCCCTTCCTTTCCCTCCGTTCCCTCCTTATTTCCCTCCCTCCCCTGCCTACTCCCTTCCTACCCTACCCTCCCATTTTCCTCCACTCATTCTCCTCCCCTCCCTCCTCCCCTCCCTCCCCTCTTTTCCCCTCTCTCTCCCATCCCCTCCTCTCCCCCACCATTCCCCTTCCCTTCCCTCCACATCTCATCCTTCCCTTCTCTCTCCTCCCCACTTCCCTCCATCCCTCCCCTCTCCTCCTCCTCCCTTCTCCTCTATCTTCCTTCCTTCTCTCCCCCTTCCATTATAAGAAGAACAACGCTCTGCGTGTAAGGGAAATCATGAACCCTGCTGAGAACCGGCTGTATTGCAATTGTTTTCTGTACCACAGGCTGTAACCCAAATGGGTCTCTTTTTAATATCCGTGTGAAAAATTATGGAATGAAGATGATTACTGCAGGTTTATTGTAAAACAACAATCAGAGATAACCTTTGTGCTCTTGGAGTGCGAGTAAATTATGGTTTGAACATGATGAAATATTACGCAGTGCTTGACAATAATGGCGACGATGTGTCGATGGTGGTTTCCTCAAGGTTGTGAATTCTTGGACATAGGTAGGGTTTTGTTGTTGGTTTGGGGGGATTTTTTTGACCTTTGCATTTTCCAAATTTCCTGCAACAAGCATGCATTAATTTTGTAATCAGAAAAAAAGAAGCAACAAGCTGAAAACGTAATATTTATGAAGCTTAGGTACGAACTCAGGAAAAGAAAGTGTTCTTATAAGAGACTGTTCTTGAAAAATGGGGCAGAACGTCGTCAGATGTGATGAACTTTTGGCCGCCCAGCAGAGCAGCAAGGGAACGGACTGGAGCTGACACAGGGTAGATGGACCAAAACCCAGCAGACATAGAGGCTGGGACAGACCTGCAGGCCTAGTTCCATCTCCCAGCCAAAGGGGCCAATGGAGAAGATGCTGCTTCCAGAACATTCTATCCAAGGCCACCGCACCAAGGGTCTTCCAACACTGCTAGTAATGCTCCTTGGCTGAAGGCGAGAGGCCACTGCCTATGTTCCAGAAAGTGCTAACCAAGAACTCCCTGGTTTTTAGAGTTCATTGACTGCAGATATTACTTGTGTGAGATACTTTTCTTGTACAAATGTTCTCATGTCTGGCTTTCAAGAAGGGTCGGCTTCGCTGAACAGTCACCCATAGCGTCATTATGGAAAGCAGAGATGTCGTGAGTTGTGGGGTCCCCACGGACCTCTGTGTCCAGCTTCTCAGGGCAGGGGAGCCTTCGGGGCCCTGTTCCCACTCACATCCTCCTGGTCCTCGGGCTCAGTCCTGTGTAGCTTTCTGTACTCACTCTCCTTGGGGGCCCCTCCCTGCAGGAACCCTTCTGGCCTCTCCAGCCTCAGGTGTGTCCCATGGGTGCCCACGTCTCCCTATGCTATCCCCTGGCAGAGCCCTGGTCACACAGCACCAGCACGTCACTCGCCACCCTTGCCCACCCCCAACAGCGGGGTTCACAGGCATCTTCTCATTCAAGACAAGGCCTGGCCCAGAGCAGGCACCAAGAAAGTAAATGAGCACTTGAGTGAATAAGTGAACAAATGCACATTTTTTTTCCCTGCAAGATATTTTAAGATTAGAATATTATTACCTAATCCAAGAACAGAAACTTCTTTTGATGTTCAAGAAAGTATGTAGGATGGCACTTGAGTTAAATCTGTTATGTTTTGTTTTGCTCCCGCTTACAAGTCTTTGAGTTCACTGAGGGACGGTCCTAGTCCCGGTCACCCCTGTGTCCTCCCAGCGCATTGAAGGTCTCCGGGTGTTTTTGTAGCATGAATAAACGAACCAATGAATGTGTGAATGTCACTTCTCCCTTTCCTTCCTGTGACAAGCTTGTAGATCTAAGGGCCTTCAAAGGAAAGTTTCACGAGAGAATGTCACCTTTCAGCAAACTGTGAACAACTCTGAAAAAAAAAATAGTGATCAAGATATATGTAAGTACTTCCCAGCCTTACGATGTGCGCCAAAGTTAGTGCCTGCCCGAAATGAGCACTTCTATTACGGATCTCAAAGCCATGAACCAGCCAGGGAGTGAGCCAACATGCTGGGAATGAGAGTGAACTCCTGCAGGGCCCAAGCGAGCCCCTCAAGGTGTCTGGCAGACATGGTTCCATCCACGGGAAACCTGTCTGTAAGGTGGGAGTAGCATTGGCAGAAACCCTTCCTTCACATTCAGCCGAAGTGACGCTCGGATGCCGATGGAGGCTGTGCGACCTCGAATGGGTTACTCAAACCCCCAAGACTCAGTCTACATCCAAAGAGTGAGCCTAGCGGGAAGAGCAGCGCCCGCCTGGGCCGCTGCCCTAGGTGTTCAATAAGACAATGAACGTGGAGCCAGCACCGGCCGCGGGAGCAGCGATCAGCCATCGCGCTCAAATACTTAAACTGGTTGGATGTTCTCATGACAATAACAATAATTCTGACATCAATACAGACCTGGCACGAACCAGATGCTTCACTCGTTTTATACTCACTTTTTACAACAGGCCCATAGAGCAAAGATCATTATTCCCATTTTACAGAGGAGGAAACCAAGATGGCACAGCTTGAGGTGATGGAACTGGGGACTTGGAAGAAGCCACTCTTCTATGTTCACACAACAAGTGGCAAAACTGAGATGTGACACAGGGGGCAGCGGGTGCAGAACCTCGGACACCAGGCCCATCATTCCCAACTGGTTCCACTTGGAGGCGGGAGGGGGGAAGAAAGTCATTGTAACCAAATGGTCAGGAATAGTAGCTTGCAATGTACACTTTCAACAAGAGCCAGTGAGCTAGAAGGCAGATATAAACGAGCCTGCAAGAAGCTCCCAGCCTCATATGGAAGGCAAGGCCTGCTAGTACTATCAGGCAGAAATTACAAAGGTGTCCAGAACACAGTGGGGCTGGTGGGGGGACATGAGCTTGAATCTGGGTGCGGGCGTTAGCAGCAGGTATGGGGAACTCAAGCCAAAGCGTGGGTAGGGTTTTAACTGAGGAAAGAGAGGGGAGCCCAGGAGATGGAACCCAAGAGCACAGGGCCTGTGAAGTCTGATGGGTGTTTTGACACCTGAGGGGGAGAGGAGAATGTTGAAGCAACAGAGTGGAGTCAGCGGACCAGGGCCTTTGAAAGGCTGGCGAAGTGGCTTGGACCCCACGCTAAAGGTGACAGCGATCGCCTGTAGACCTAGGAATCATCCAGGGGTGTGTGGACTTGCTGGGGGCAGCAGAGACCAGGGAGCCAGGACAGAGTGTCATGCAGGCCTCGTGAGCTGACCCCTGCTGCTGGGGTGGAGACGCGGGGAAGGAGGAAGGCTTCTTGACGCTCAGTGGCAGTAAGAGGAAAGAATGCTAATTCTAATGAGCCTCAGAAGCAGCCCTCCCACGTCTGGAGCGGGCCCTACCACCCGGGTGTCTCTGCGCAGTGTGCATCTGGGTCTACTTTGGGGAAGCTGGATTTGTAGCTCCAGGAGCTGGTAAGCCACGTGCAGCACGGGCAGCCCCAACGGCACCCTGTGGCCGGGCCTGGTGGCCTGAGGTTCTGTGGGCTGCACGGGTGTGCATAGCCCAACAGGAAATGTCCCTTCAAGGACTCATTCAGTGATGGTCATTGACTCAACCATGCATCGCACACTTGTTGGCTTCGACCTGCATCCATGCGTCCAGTACTCCTCCCTCAGTCCGCTGCCGTTCCCTTGTGACGCGCTCACCCCACCTCACGTGAGCGCATGCTCACCTTCTCCTCCAGCTCCCCAGTCTTCCCTCAGTGACTCACTCGCTTCTCCGTAAACTCATGGTTAAGGGCATAGGCCTGGGGCCCGGCGCCCTGGCTTCCAACCCCACCTTGGTCCCTTTATACACGCAATTTAGGTAGCAACTTCACCATGCCTGGGTTCCTCATCTGTAAAACGGGGACGGTGCTGCTCCTTGACTCGCAGCTGCTCTACGAGCATGAAATGAGATCAAACATATAAATCACGGGGCAGGCCCTCAGGAAACATTAGCCTCGTTATTCTCAGGTTCCTGCTCACAGCCCACGCTGAACTCCAGTACTGTGGGGAGGAGAGGGATGAAACTCAGGTCCTGCCAAAGGCGACGGTCCAGTCTGGTAGAGAAGGTGGGCCATGGAACAAAAACATCACAGAGTGGCACAGAATGAGAGCCCCCCCCCCACCCCAGGAGAGAGGATGGGCAGAGGAGGCAGCGAGGAGACAGAAGGCAGGAAAAGGGAGGCTTCATGAGTGGCAAGGACGGGGTGCAGGCTGAGGCCGGGGAAGGAATGAGGAGAGGATTTGGAGCACCAGCTCTGGCACTGGAGGAGGCCCACCTGAGATCAGATTGCAGGAAAAGATGATGGAGTTCCAGTAAAGCTATGAGGAAGAGATGTTGAGTCCGTTGGCTGTTGCTGGGTAATAAACAGCCCCAAACTCAGGGTGGCCTAAAACGACAACCACTTATTATTACTCACGATGCGCGTCAACTGACAGTTCAGCTTCTCTGAGCCAGACTTGGCTGATGCTCGCTGGGCTGGCTCGTGGTTTAGTGGTCAGCTGACAGTCCAGCTAGGGTTTGCTGATCCAGAACAGTCTCTCCCACATGTCTGCTGGTAGTCTGGCTGTGGGCTTGGGCGATGGGCGTGCATGGGCAACTTGCCTCTCATCGCCCAGCTGGCTAGCTTGAGCTGACTGCAAGAGAACAAGCGTAAGCATGGAAAGCCCCTTGAGTACCAGGCTCAGAACTAACACAGGGTCACTTCTGCCTTAACCTATTGATCAGCGTGACTCTCACACCAGCCCAGATTCCAGGGATGGAGGAACAGGCTCCTCATATTGATGGAAGTAGCTATAAAATCACGTTGCACAAGGGCATGGATGCAGGGAAGGCAGTAGTCAGGACCGTTTCTGCCAGCTGTCTGCTCCACGTGTGTTGGAGCCCTGAGTGGGGCTCAAGGACCATCAGCTAAGTCTCACGAAGAAAGCGAGGGAGCATGCTAGCTCAGGCATGGTGTGCAGTCAGAGTCGGTAGACATGGGCTACTCAAGGCCCAGGTGTTTAAAGCACCAAAGCCGGCAGCACAGTGCACCAGGGTCAGGTCAATACTTCTGCAACACGTCAAGGGCTGTGGACACCATCACCCAGATTCCACAGCATCGGGTCTACAAAACCCAGGTTCTACCCCAAGTGGCTTGGAGGTGCCTGTGCTTGAGCTTGTAAGATCTTTGGATGGGCGGGGCTAATAGTAGCCAGCAGCAGGCCATGGAGCCTCAAGGAGTCCTTTGTCCTGCAAGACCACAGCAGCAGGTAAGCAGTGACAAAGGCTGCCTTGTGACACCTGTAATCATCCGCAACGAAGCCTGGCATCACTGGGGAGGAAAAACTCTGAGCTTCCCGCTATTAAAGCAATGGTCACAGCTTTGAAGAGTTGATACGTACATTCAAAGTTCCCTAAGTTGTACTCGCCGGTCAGTGAAGTCTTGTGCACGGAACAGCGCAGATACAAGAGCGCTCCATGATGGGTTTTCGAGGGAGCTGGTGTTGGGCAAGTATCTCTCACATTTTGAGAATGTTTTTACAAGAAACACAGTCTTTCCATCTGCCCATACAGAGTCAGGCATCTGCAAGACTCAGGCTCATTTCATCGGCAGGTTTTCTAGTCATCCTAATTACATTTGTGAAATGGAATGACATCCCTTAACTCTCAGGGCTGTCATGTGAACCAAGGGGAGGAGTGGTTTGGAAAGTGATGATTTTATCCCTGAAGCTTTTTAGTTATTGTTGCTATTATTAATATTATTATTAATTCATAATCTTTCTCTAGCTGCAATTTTCCTTTGAAAGATGCTTTTGATGGTCCCATAGCAGAGAACAAAATAATATTCCAGGAGGTACAAGGTGCTTTGAGATCCTCTGGCAAAGGCATCCCTTTGGTAATCAGAACTCAAGCAGATGCGCAGGGCTGAGAATAAGAAGGCATGTAAAATTCCACCGTGGTTCTTCTGGGGTCACTGCCATTCCCATGCCTGGTCATAAAGCCTTAGACCTTACAGCCATTAGCAGCAGCAACTCTCCCACAAAACCTGCACTGAAAATCTTCTTGATAAGTAACATTCCATTATGAAGCGAAGTGTTATTTAACCAACAGCAATCAGCTGTCTCCTCTCTTGTCCCCTCCAGGCTAAAGGGCAGTTTGAAGCATAAAGTACCAAGGACTTGCCATGCACCCCTAGACCTCATACATCTAGCTTCAAGCCATTTTCCCACTAATGTGTACCTGGTACTAACATGAAAGGAGTCAGACCCACGGGTTCCATAAACTGCTATAAGGGCCTGGAGAGTGAGAAGGTAGAGAGACAATGGGTGCAGAAGGATGGGAACTTCGAATGATGCTCCCCACACAGGCCCATGATCATGGGGGTGTGGAACCTACATTCCAATGTCTTAGAATTCCTCATCCACTCATTTGAACATGTAACATTGGGCTTTCACCAAGATCCAGGCATTCTTTAGGGGTGAGGGAGATACCGCTTTTGCTCAAGGAGAGCGCAAGGTGAGAAAAGGAAGCAGAGGGCCCTCCTCAAATGCCAAGGAGCTGTCTGGTTGATGGGGACATTTAAATGGGCCCCCTACATGTGAAAACATGAAAACCTCTGGTTCTGGCCACTCAGTCTCAGAGCTGGGAGCTCCCGGAGAGAGGGGCCCTGGGGTGAAGGCCGGCTATTCTGTGGCCAGCAGACCACCCTGTTTCTATCATTTGTGGGAGGGTATAAGTGGGACTGCACATGAGGTCTGGCACAAGCCTTGTCATTGCGGTTTTGTGGTCACACAGTGGCTGGGCATCACCCAGCACTCGCCCTGCTCCCCGCTTTCCCCCAGGAGGCCTGCTCTGGGGACACCAATGGTCCATTTAAAAACCTGCAGGGCCATTACTACCCAGATGTGGTGGGCAGTACACATCCCATGTTTTTAAAGAAACAGAAGATTTTCTTTTCTAAAAACACATCCCATGTTGCCCAGAGACGTCTGAGTTTGAACTTCAAGGATCCCTTCCTGACCCCATGCCATTGAGTTAGTGGTTTCATTCACCTATCTGAATCTCAGCTTCCTAATCTGCAAAGTGATGATAGGACCATCCAGGAGGCAAGACTATTATGGGGATTCAGTGGAATACTGCATGGAGAAGGACTGTAATATAGAAGTGTCTAGAAAATGAATTCCCTTTTGTCATTTTACCTATTGATGATAACTAGCTTAAATTACATACAGACTCTCCAAATTCTTTTTTTTCCTCCCAAAGTGGAGACTGAATATTGATTCCAATGCTATCAGACCCTGAAAAGATTCTTTTCGTTTCAGTGATATTTACCCCATCCCTGAACTTGACCCTACAGTTTAGCCACACCACTTCCTTATTGTTGAAGAGATTTCAGGGCGCTGTGATCCTTCTGTAGCCCAATGCCTGGAATTTTTCACCTCCAGCCTGATCCAGCCACATGGAACTGTTCAGTGTCTTCCATGTACAACTTACTTGATGCTCAGAGCACTTACTCCCGCACCATCTCACTGTGCCCCACACAGCTCACGCCTATGCTTTTCGTGCTCCACCCTGTCTGGATGATGGGCTTGTAGAGCCTACCCCGGACTTTGATTCACTGAGGAAAACAGACTGCCTTCTCTCTCCCTCGCTCATGGTTGCAGTCTTCTTGAAAACTAGGACTGTGTCTTATTCAATATTGCCCATCTCCCAAAACACATGGTGCATAGCATAGTAAATAAATACTTTCATCTGAATAAAATAATAAAAATCAACATAGATTTCCTTACCAATAAGTGTCTTATTGGAATTCCAGTCACTGTAATGTTTTTTCTGTCCTTCAAATTCCGTGCCTCATCCGCCATGATCTGATAGCGTCTAGCAGATTGTTTTTAATTTCTTTACATTATGCACCAATAACTGCTTAAAATCAGACACAGATATTTTCTAATACCCTAGAAGAAAACAGTGGAATAAAGAATGCAAAACCAGTAGAACAAACATGTTTTGGAAAGGAAAAGGAAACCAAAAAAACAGGGTAAATAGAAATTAAGATCATTGATAAACATAACAATACCAATAATTACAATAAATGTGAATGGGTGAAATCACCCTATGAAAAAAGAGGGGTTTTCTGATTGGATTTTTTTTTTTTAAAGAAAATGTAAGAAAAATCCAGCTATGCCATGTTTATGAGACATGCCCCTAAAACAAAATGACACAGGAAGCCTGAAAACAGACAGATGGAGAAAGAGAGACTAGCAAATGCTTAAATAAAAGAGGTGAAGAAAAGTATATATCAGACAACATAATAATCCAAATCAAAAATATTAAATAGGACAAAATGGGATTTCAATATTATTAAATATTACACTCTATCAAGAAGAATATTCACACATTTAGTAACAAAACTCCAACCACATAAAACAAAACCTGTTGCAAATGCAAAGAAAAACTAATAAACCCACCATCATAATAGAAGATTTTAACACATTCCTCTCAGATCAAATGTCACATCAAGTAAACAAAAATAACTAAAAATACAGAAAACTTGAACACGCCATTAACACGCAGTGCCGAGAAGAAAACGCAAGTCTTTTCAAACTCTTCTGACACAGACAACAAAACTGAACATGGAGAACGTGACAGATCAGATACTGATATCTTCAGAGGAGCAGAAATGGGAAGAAAAATATCTGACCATAGCATTTCTTTCAAATAACAATAAGAGAAAACAAACTAAAATGTTATCACATTTAATTTCCCCAAGGAAATTAAAACATATGTGCACAGAAAAACATACCGATATTTATAGCAGCTTTACGCATGATAACCTGAAACTGGCAACAACCCAAACGCCCGTCAACAGGTAAACGGATAAACCAGTTGTGACGTACCCATTCCGTGGGATTATACTCAGCAACGAAAAGAAACAAACTACTGATACTAGCCATAGCATTGAGGAATTTCAAAAATATTACACTAAGTGAAAGAAAGTGGGCATAAATGAATATGTGGTTTATTATTTCATTTACATGACATTCTTTAAAATGTGAAACTACGCTATAAGAAGTGAAAACAGAACAGTGGATGAGAATGGCCAGGTGCTGGGGTTTATCTACAAGGAGGTATGAGAAAAACATTCGGAGGGGAAGTTTTCTTTTAATTTTTATCTCGATCGTATTGGTGTTTATAGAAGTATTTGTGTATTTCAAGACTCTGTGAACAAAACATGTTGTATATAAACTGGACCTGATTAAATTGATTAAAAAAATCACTTTTGCCCAATGATCCTTGAGCAAATAGTTCCTATCTTCTAAAAAGGGATAGTTCCTGTGGTTTAATAATTACGTCAAAACAGAGACAAAGATGGAAGGATCCTAACTCATGCTCAGAAACAAACAGAGAATGTTGCATCAAAGTCAGATATGGAAAGTGACTACGTGGAGGATTATGAAACTGTAGACTAACGTCCCTTGCAAATCTATATGTGAATATTTAATAAAACCATGCCTATAGAAGAGTTACACGTGTGATCAAAATGACATTTCAAATCAATAGTAAAACAACAGAAGAGTCAATAAATGGTTTAGGGATGACCACTCCCCACTGAATAAACAAATACATATAACAAATGTATTAGAAGCCAAATGTGTGGGAATAAACCATAAAGCACTAGTAGGAAATAAATCATATTTTTGCAAGACCAATAAGACTCGTAGGCTAGAAGTCATAATGTAAAAACTGGCACATATAACTACATGAAACTGAAAATTTACTTAAAACAAAAGCATTTTACAAAATTAAAAACCAAATTTTAGAGTAAAAGAAATATTTGTAATAAAAATAGCAAATTATCAATACCCATAATATATAAACAGCTCCTACAAATCAATAAGAAAAGTAAAATATTCATATCCATCCAGAAAGGCTGTAATAATTAACACTCCCACCAGTACTGTAAAATAGTATCTGCTTGACCACGTGCTGATCAACAGTGGATACCATTGGTCTTTTTAACATCACCGATCATATGGGCAAAACAAACACACAACTCATTATAATTTTTATTTTTATTTTCCTAATTACTATTTCACTAATCACATATTTTTATGTGTATGGACACTTGCAGGTCTTCTATCACCAACTGCCTGGGTATGTTTGTATCTTGTGTCCATTTTGTTATGGGTATGTTTACTTTTTTCTATTGAGTAACAACAAGCAGAAGCATAAAAAATGAGGTGACCATCAAGAGAAGGTACAAATGAATGACAGTACCTCCATATAGAGTGTGATGCGGTTGGTAAAAGAGACAGAGGGTACACATTCACATGGAACGATCAGTACAATAATTAAGATAAAAAGATACAGTAAAATAATTAAAGGAGGGCTCAGTTCACATTTAAAAAGTTTCTATTTTCAGTCAAATGTATTTGTGCAAAAGAATTGAAAAAATATGCAAAAGATAAGTTATGAGAACTTATATTTATTAAGGACTTACGTGCCGAATGTGCTTCTAAATACTTTATAATGTATCTAGTTCTGTCCTCAATCCTGTGACGTGGCAAATACTATGATCGCCATTTCCAGCTGAGGCCATCAAGTCCTGGGGTTGTGTCGCCCTACAACAGGTGCGCGGAGGAGCTGACTTCTGGGACAGCAGAAGGATTCATTCATCTAAGTTATTTGAATTTTTGGAACAGGAATATATTTGTGAAATGGACACCTTTTAAAAAATACATCAAAATCAAAACGGGGTGCTTGGTGGGCTGCAGAGGCCCGAGCATTCCAGAGGCTTAAGGAAAGGTGTCATATAACACTCCAGGGGAGCAGAAACAGGTAAGAATGCCAGGTTGCAGGTCGGGAAGAGGAGCTTCGGAGGGATGTTAAAGCCTTCTTAAAATGCATATGAGCTGCATTTGGAGGGGCTGTTTGTAATCCCAGGGGGGAGAGTCAGGCCCACGGGGTGGAAAGTCCAAGGAGAAGATGTCAGCACGACCCAGGGCCAACCAGGTTTAGTTTGGACCTGCCAAAAATGCAGGTGTCTTCCTCTGAAGGTAATGTGAGCTACTGATGACCGGGAACCAGAAAACAGGAAGTCGCTTAGGCCAGAGCTGCCAGGACGTCTGAGTTATCAGAAGACGACTTCCGGAGACATGACTCCCAGCCCGGAAGTCTAGAGGCACCGTGTAGGGAAATATTCTCTCCAACTCCCACTGAAGTCCCATTCGTGAGTAGTGGGTTCAGAAGCAAAATTCAAAATAACGGGGCACCTGGGGGGCTCAGTCAGTTCAGTGTCTGCCTTTGGCTCAGGTCATAATCCCAGGGTGCTGGGATCGAGTCCTGCATTGGGCTCCTTGCTCAGCAGGGAGCCTGCTTCTCCCTCCCCCCCGCCTCATTCTCAAATAAATTAATAAAATCTTTTTAAAAAAATTCAAACTGACTCTCCTCAATGGAATGCTGCAGATCGGAAAGAATCATCATACTCGGGAGACCTCAGCAGAATTGCTAGCAAAGCTGTCATGGCTCCGGTCCATCAGCTGGTGAGTGTGGTCAGGCACCTGGAGGCCCTGCCTTCCTGCAGGTTCTCTTCACAGCACCGGGGTTTATGCAGCCACAGGCTGCTGACCTCGTCGGGGCTCTGAACACATCACAGTCGTTAAGATGTAGTCAGATGATGATGGCAAAGCAATGCTTACTCACTGGTCACGGCAGATTGCCCAAATCTGGCTGAAGCCCTGACACACTGCAAAAAAGAAATAGTAGGCATTCTAAAATGACAAAACCTACCACTAATTCATGAGTCATCGCAGTGATGAAATTCTGAGGTTCTAAACAAGAAAGCACCAACAATGGCCATTTATGATCTAGTAAAACCAAACACTACTATTTGCTTCCCAAATGTGGACAGTTAAATAAATATCCAGACTGGGGACAAAATGTCAATAGAGAAAGAATCAAATATCTGATTATTTGGGGGGAAGTTACTCATGACATCAAACCTTGAGGGAAAACATTTATAGCTGAGAATGTATTAGCAAACACGTAAAGTATTATTGAGACTGAATCAAATTCCTTCCACAAACGCTTACCCATGACTTGTGTGGGATCTATATTTTATCAAGCTCTCCTATCCCCATAGATTTTTCTCTGTGATTTTAATATGGACCCACTCACTCATTCACACATTTTCCCCTTCTCAATTCCTCCAAGATGGCCCTGGATAGCAGGCAAGTGTGTCCTAATTCTTGATCACAGAGGTCCTCGAGGGGACAAGATCTTATTCAACTTTGCAATTACCCAGTTCTTTCCACATAATGGGTACTTAATAAATTTGTTTTAGAAATTTTTAAAAATATAATTAATAGGGGGACAGAAAAAGAAAAACAACAACAGCAACAAAAAATCAGGGGTCCGAGTGTAGCCGATCGAGCGAGAAGTTGTTTTTGTAACAAGACCTAGACTTAATTTATGAGTCCATACACTCTCTCAAATACATAAACTGATTCCATCAGCTCAAGCTGGAAATCCAAACCAGATTAAAAAAAAAAAAGAAGGGAAAACAAACTTCAGCCTAACCAGTTATTTCGCCAGCGCATTTCATCAAAATTGCTGACTCACCAGATTACCATAAACAGTGCCTCCACCTCCAGGTCCCTCGGCAGATCCAGTGAGAAAGAATGTTACTCTTTTTTGACTTGTGAAGTAACAATAAGTTCTGTGCTCTAGAGCTCCAGTGTTCCTTCTCATCCAGACTCTGTCACTTGTTACCTGTGTGCGCTAAGAAAAATCACTGAACTGTTTGGTCCTCAATATTAAAAAGAAAAAGAAAAAAAAAAAGAGTGGCTAAAAATAAATACCCATTACGTCTCAAAATAAAAGTCTTTTTACTAACGGCCCCCAAATAAGTGACTATTTTAAAAAAATAATAAACCTCAATATCTCTCATATGCTCTTTCTCTCGTGCACAAAAATTTATCAGGACTGACAATGGAGGGGCTCCTGGGAGGTTCAGCCAGGTAAGCGTCTGCCTTCGGCTCAAGTCATGATCCCAGGGTCCAGGGATCGAGTCCCACAGCTTCTCCCTCTCCCTTTGCTGCTCCCCCTCTTGTGTGCACTCTCTCTCTGTCAAATACATAAACAATCTTTAATAAAACAAAAAACTAAATTTAGAAAAAAAGAAGACCGACAGTGGACTGAAACATACACAAAAGCTAAATTTACAGATAATATAGAAAAAAGCATAGGAAAGTGTCTCTGACTTTAGAATAGGTAATAATTCCTTAACGCACAAAAAGTAATAAATATAAATAAATAAATAAATAAATAAATAAATAAATAGGACTTGAACATAACCAAACATTTCTATTTGTTAAAAGACACCATTAAGCAAATGAGTAACCAAACCATGGACTGGAACATACCTGGTTATTTATTTATACACACACACACACACACATATACATTAATATAATATATACACACATATATTAATATAATATATATACACACATATATATCACATATAATATATATATGCAAACATGTATCTGACAAAGCATCTGTACTCACAAATATAAGGACATTGTATAACTCAACAATAAAAATTGATCAAAAGACTTCAAGATACGCTTCACCGAAGAAGATATACGAGTGACCAGCAAGCGCATGAAAACGCGTTCAATGTTATTAGTCATCACAGAAATACAAATAAGAGCTGCAGTGAGGTCCTAGGACACGCCCATTCCAAGGGTAAAATTAAACAGACTGACAACACCAAAACCTAGTGCGGATGTGAAGGAAGCAGAACGCTATCTACGTTGGTGGAAGTGGAAAATGGCACACAACTTTGGAAAACTGCTTCGCAGTTCCTTATACATCACTCACAAACCGCCTGTCTTCGTCTGCTCAGGCCGCTGCAACAAATCACCTTAGACCGGGGGTCTTAAGCAACGACATTTCTTTCTCACAGGTCTGGAGGCTGGAAAGTCCGAGATCAAAGTGCCAGTTGCTCCAGTGTCCGGTGAGGACTCACTTCCTGGTTTGCAAATTGTTGCTTTCTTGCTGTAGCCTCACATGGCAGAGAGAGCGAGAGATCACCTCTCCTGTGTCTCTTCTTATAAAGGCATTAATCCCCTAACCTAATTACCCCCCAAGGCCCCACCTCCCAATACCATCACAATGGGGATTAGGGTTTTTTTGATTTGAGGGTGGCAGGACACAAACATTCAATGTGTGGCACGACCCAATAACCGAGCAACACCACCCCTATGCAATTTAGCCGACAGTGATTTACAGAGTGAATGGTATTCATCTTTATGCATAATAGCCAAAACTGTAAATAGCCAGTTTGGGAAACGTCCATCAACAGAAAAACAGATGAACAAATTATGCAATCCTCATGCAATGAATTATGACTCAGCAATAAGACAAAACAAACTCAACCATTGGCACACAAGATGATGAATCCCAGGATCATTATACTGAGTGAAAGAATACAGACCCAAAAGAGCACATGCTCAAGGATCCCATTTATTTGAAATTCTTCATCAGGCAAATATTACCTATGCTGGAAAAAAACAAAACAGAGCTCGTTACATCATACGGCAGTTGTCTTCTTAATTGTTCTTAGGGAACCCCTATAGTATTTATCATAGAGTTCGTACCAATTTACATTCCCACCCACAGTGTACCAGGGTTCCCTTTTCTCCACATTCTTGCCAATACTTGTGACTTTGTGTCTTTTTTTCTGCTTGTTTGTTTTGGAAATACAGTTGACACACAACGTTACATTAGTTTCAGGTGTACAACCCAGTGATTCAATAGTCTAGACGTTATGCCGTGCTCACCACCGTAGCCATCCTGACAGGTGTGAGGTGGTCCCTCACTGGGGCTTCGATTTTCATCTCCATGGCGATGAGTGATGTTGAACACCTTTTTCTTATTCTTACTGGCCATTTGTTCATCTTCTTTTAAGAAATGTCTATTCAGGTCTTTTGCTTATTTTTATTTTTTTTAGTTAATTTATCTATTTGAGAGAGAGAGCAAGTGGGGAGAAGGCAGAGGGAGCATCTCAAGCAGGATCCCTGCTGCGTGAGGAGCCCAACACGGGACTCAATCCCAGGACCCCAAGATCATGACCTGAGACGAAATCAAGAGTTGGACGCTTAACCAACTGAGCCACCCAGGCGCCCCAAGGTCTTTGGCTTATTTTTGAAATCAGGTTATTTTTTCCAAAGGAAATTCAATCAGTATCTCAAGGAGATATCTGTACACGCATGTTCACTGCAGCGTTATACACTGAGGTCAAGGCGTCGAAACAACCGAAGTGACCATCAACAGATGAAATGGATAAAGAAAATGTGATGTGATGTGTGTGTGTGTATGTGGTTGTATATATATATATATATACAACCACATACACACACAGTGGAATACTAGTCAGCCTCAGAAAAGAAAGAGTTCCTGACATTTGCAACAACATCTAGGATGAACCTAGAGGACATTACGTTAAGTGAATGAACCAGACATGGAAAGGCAAATACTACATGATCTCACTTCCATGTGGAATCTGAAATAGTCAAACTCCTGAAAGCAGAAAGGAGCATGGCGGTTGCCAGGGGCTGAGGGTGGGGGAAATAGAGAGGTATTGGTCAAAGGGTACCAGTTTTAGTTATGCAGGATAAATAAACTCCGGAAATCTGCAGCGTGGCACGGTGACTGTGGGTAACAACATTGTGTGGTATCCTTGAAATCTGCGAAGAGCGTAGATCTCAAGTATTCGCACAACACATATGCGCGCACACGCACAGGTAACTGTAAGAGGTGCTGGGCATGTTAATTAACTTGATTAGGATAATAATTATACGATGTAAATATATACCAGCGTGCACATCTACATGAAACATCACACCGAGAGCCTTAAATATATGCAATAGTATATAGTACCAAGAGTACCTCAATAAAGGTGAAAAATACAAATGGGACTTGCTGGGACGGAGGGGCTTCGCAGAATTACCTGGGAAGGTACCTAAGGGAGTTTTCTGGGGAAACTGGAACACTTAGTGACTTGCTAGCGATGTGGGTTTGCACAAGCATGTCAATTCGTCAAAAAACAGAACTTTACAGTTAAGATTCAGGCACGTTACTGCATGCAATTATATTCCACATTAAAAAAACCCTAAAACTAAAACTCTTTTTAATGACCTACTTCTCAGTGCTGTTGAGAGATTCACAAGCGATTCTTCCTATATACTAGGGAAGGGAAGGCTGTCCGGTGTCGAGCACGCACTTCCTGAATCAGGTCGTTCATACACTAGTGGAGGCTGATTAAGTAAAAACCAAGTACAGTAGGCTATCCACGGGAATGAGCATTTTTAGCAAGGTTTATTCCACGCAAACACCATGATAGAGTCAGAACACAACGGCTTCTAGAATTTCGATTCAGCTACCAGTCCAGGCCTCATAAACTCCGTGCCAGTGTTCTGAGACTCCCAGGTGGGGACCAGGTGAGCAGCCTGTGGGGCTGGCTTAATTCAATTGTCCGAGTTATTAACTTTGTTTCTGAAGGGATTTGTGCAATTCAGTCCTCCTGAAGCTCCGCCGGTAGCTCATTTCAGTTTGTAACTGGTTGAAAGTATGCGTCTGATATTTCTGCATCTTGTAATATCAGAGAACCAGGGAGACTTTAACTAATCCTTTTCTGCCGTCATGTCTAAAAGCTAAAAGACATTTTAATGAGAAGGCAGCAGCAGAAAAAAAAAATCAGTAATAAAATAAATAAAAAAAATAAAATCATGAGGCTCATAAGCAGCCCCACAGATGGAGGCATTCAGCTCAATAAAATAAAAGATGAATTTATTTGACTAATGCAAATAGAAAGAAAATGAGGCACTTGCACAGTGCGCAGACCGACTATGAATGGATGAGTAATGTCAGAGTGTCAGACCTTCGGTCGTAAACTCCCAGACGCCAACAATGGTCATGCCCGATTTAATGAAAAAACAAATGAAATGCTACATATTACTGTTTGCTTCCCCCGTCAAATGAGTTGTCTGAATATTTTATTCAGTAAGGAGTGTTTTATATATGAAAGATAATTAAATATTGTGTAAAAGAAGTGGGTTACGTGACGTTACATCGGGGGGCAGCGGCAGGGCTGGGAAAAAGGTAGGTGAGCTACTGTGCTTTCTACAGTGAAATTACAATTAAGCCATAGAACGACAGCTTCCCACGTGCCCGGCACTGTGCTAATTAACCCATCAAGGGTGGGATTCAACTGCAGGCCTTGTGGTGGGCCCTGAAATACACATAAAAATAGAGCTAGATGCCAGGAGACATCACAGTCTCAATGGGAAATTAAGACACTATAGAGTCTTGTGTGCAGCCCATGCTCAAAAGTGCTTATTGAATGAGTAAGTCACTGAACAGAAATAAGTCGTAAATAAATATGTTAAGCCCTAGAATGAGAGCATCAGACTCTTAAGTGTTATAGGATCATTCTCTGAGCTCAGGACACACACAACCAGATCTCTCTGTTTGGGGCAGGGGGCTCGCTAGAACAAAAAGAGGACAGGCTTTGGGTCAGGGGTTCCCAGTCTCAGCACTAATGACATTTTGGGCTGAATGATTCTTTGTTGTGCTGGGGGGAGGGGTACTGACCTGCACACGGCAAGGTGTTCAGCAGCTTCTCTGGCCTCACTCCCTAGACGCTGGTAGAACGCGCCATCGTTGAGTGGTGACAACCAAAAATGTCTCCAGACATTGCCAGATGATAGTGTTCCCTAAGGGTGAATATTGAGCCTGGCTGAGGACCACAGAGAGAGATCAACCCAGATCTTAATCCAGGTTCTATCGTTTATGACCTTTCTGACATAGACAAGTTACTCCATCTCTTCCAACTTCAATTTCTTCATCCCTGTAATGGGCCAACTCCATTTTTAAAGTGTAGTAGATTGAAAGATTAACTCCAACCTTTCATCTTTCCCTGTATCCACAACTCTTGACTCTGAGCTCAGTGATGTGACTTGTTTTGGCCAAGTCAAGTCAACAAGGCATCTCATCTTCTTTCCACTGACTCTCTCTCGTGCCTCTGCCACCCTCATAACAGGAACAAGCCCAAGACAGCCTGCTGGTCTAAAAAGGAGGAAAATTAAGTGAGGCAGACCCGGTCCTACAGAGCTGGAGCGTGAAGAAGAGTCCCCACGTGTACCTGCAGACGAATGGAAATACTTGTGATTTTATGCTGCTGGAGAGCAGAACTCATTATGCTGCGTTATCATGGCAAGAGCTAATGGATACAGTAAGAAGAACTCTTTACAGAACCAGTCCTTTTCAGAGAATCAATACATGCCTTCCTTCCCCCTCCTTTCAACTGCCTTCCAATATGAATGTGCCTGATTTCCCCCTGGCTGCAAGAATGGCCCAGTATTATGGCGGGAATATTTCCTCCATCGTTTGGAGGATGATTAAAATAACAATGACAATCACAACAACAAACACGTGACAGCAAAAGCTAGAAATTGATTTCCTACCTCCTACGAGGCAACTGTACCCTGGCATGCACTTGTTGCTGGAGACAAGACTTAATTCACAATGCGTCCAATCACTTAGAACAGATGCATGTTACAAGAGCGTGTTCTGTCCATGTCCAGGGTCCCAGTGGGAAATCAAAAGAGCATAAAATGTGAAGAAGTCGTCCAGTCAACAACCGAGCTGTGTGAACAATCGTGTCAACCCTACAGCTGTTACGTGGAAACAGTCCTCTCCCCTGAGATTTCTGAGGGGCTCCATGTCCCTGGTCCTTGTGGCATCTCAACTCAGGAAGAAACGCTGACTCCAACACTTTCATTACAGCATTTTTTTAAGGTGGCCTCCTTGCCATCTCTCCCCAGCTAGCAGTCCAAGATGGTTTTCCAGCAGAAGAGGCTGTAGGATGTAACCGAGACTTCATTCATTCATCAAACATTTATGGGGACCTTGTCTATGACAAGAACTGTTATAGGCTCTCAATCACACATTGTGCCCGCCTGCAGGATCTTAGGAATCCGTAGGAAGAAAGCCCAGGAAAATCACAACACGGTATGATGAAATGTTAAAGATGTCCATATTCTAATTCCTGGAGCTTGTGCATATGGTAACATATAGTGCAAAGGGGACTCAACTTGTCAGATGAGACTAAGTGAAAGATATTGAGAGGGGAAATGATCTTGGATCACCTGGGTGGGCCCAGTGTAATCATGAGAGCTGTTAGAAGAGAGAGACAGGAGAGTCAGAGACAGAAGAGAAGACTTGGGCACAGAAGCAGAGGTTGGAGTGATGCAGTCATGAACCAAGGAGTACAGGTGGTCTCTAGAAGCTGGACAAGGCAAAGAACAGATTGTCTTCTAGAGCTTCCAGAAGAAACACAGCCCTTCCTCTTGACGCCTTGATTTTGCACCCTAGAACCCGTTTTGTACTTCTGACCTCCAAAACTGTAAGGATAATAAATGCGTGATATTTTAAGGCACCAAGTTGGTGGTAATTTGTGACCCTTGCAATAGGGAATTAATACAGGGGGAAAATACGTGGCGTGATCCTGGAGGGGTTAAGGAGGGCTTCCTGCTGGAGATAATGAGGACACAGAAGGACATAAAAGAGACAGGAAAAGGGCATTTCACACAGAGGGACTGGTATGGAAGAAAGCCTAGGGGAGGGGAAAATATTTTTTAAAAACCTGATTTGTTATGCCCAGGGTTTGGCACATGGCAACACTCAGGATTTATTGAATTACTTTATTTAGACATGTATATACATATGTAACTCCTAGTTGTATAAGACCGGATGTGTACAGAAGAGAGCAATGCTAAATCCAAATTAAGGGGCCAGCAAAGGCCCCATGGGGGGATCGGTACCCGAGCTGAACCATGGAAAATGAGGAGGGACTCAAGGAGCTGACCTTTTATCCCAGGGGCTGTGGGAAGCCTTGGAAGTTCTTAAAAGGGGTGTGACGCTGTGAAGGGCTGAGTCATGGAGTAGTCACTGCAGTATGAAGACCAGGGAGGTAATGTCCAAAGCGGGTGAGCAGTTAAGTGGTTGTTGCAACAGTGGGTAGAGGAGTCAAGGTTTCTCGTTCTTGCCAAGAATGGGTCTGTCCACATTACTGTTCATTCAATGGTTCAGGGGTGTTCCTTGGGACACAGCGGCCTTTGCTGCATGGCCTCTTTCCATCCCCCACCCTTCCACACCCTCACACCCTACATTCCATGCCTGGGATTGTTGAAGACTTACGTCTCTGTGCCAAAACAACTATTTACACACCAAATCAATCAAATATCTTGCTATATTATAGACCTGTTCCCTTTTCTGTCTACCCAACCACACAATGGGGTCTCTAAGAGAGGAATCGTATTGCTTCTGCCTTGACAACCAAGATTCATTTTTTTAAAGTAATTGACACATAACATTGTATTGGTTAAAGGTCAACAACACAACAATTTGACATATGCATTTTTTAAGATTTTATTTTTTATTTGAGAGAGAGCAAAAGTTAGAGAGATCACCAAGAGAGAGGGAGAGGGAGAAGCAGACTCACTGCTGAGCAGACAGCCCGATGTGGGGCTCGATCCCAGGACCCTGAGATGATGACCTGAGACAAAGGCAGACACTTCACCGACTGAGCCACCCAGAAGCCCTGATAATATGCATTTTTGTGAAATGATTGCTATCATAGGTTTCATTAACACCCTTCACCTCACACAGTTAAAATGCTTTTCTTGTGATGAGAACATTTAAGATTTATTCTACTAGCAACTGTCAAATATACAACACAGTATTGTAAACTCTATTCACCGTGCTGTACATGACATTCCCAGACCTTACTTGTCTTATAACTGGAAGTTTATAACTTGTCACGCATTTTCCCCACCCCAGACCCACTTGGGCAACCACCAATCTATTCTCTGCATCTACGACTTTGGGTTTTTTTAGATTCCAAGTAAAAGTAAGATCTTACAGTATTTGCCTTTCTCTGTCTGACTAATTTCACTTAGCATAATGCTCTCAAGTGCCATGTATGTGGTCACAAATGGCAGGATTTTCTTCTTCGTTATGGCTAAATATTTCATTCTATATATTAATACATATTTCATATACAACATGTATTCACATATAATATTACTCTATGTAATGGGATAGTATTATAATAATTATTCTTATGTAATATATTTGTTGGATGATTAAATTATTAATTAACATTATGTGTATAATATGCTATTTATCCATTTATCCATCAGCGGACACTTAGGTCGTTTCCATGTCTTGCCTATTGTAAATCATGCTGCAATGAACCTGGGTATACAGACACCTCTTCACAATAGCAGTTTCATTTCCTTCAATCTATACTCAGAAGTGGAATTGCTGGATCATAGGGTAGCTCTACTTTAATTTTTTGAGGAACCTCCATACTGCTGTCCACAGTGGCTGCACCAGCGTGCATTCCCACCGACAGTGCACGGGGGCTCCTTTACACGCTCACCAGCACTTGTTGCCTCTTATCTTTTTGACCATTGTCCTCCAGCCAGGTGCGAGGCGATATCTCATTGTAGTTTTGATTGGATAAGCAGAATCTCAACATCCTGAAATAATAATCTTGTTGTTACCACGTACTGAAAATTTTCTATTTGCCAGGCACAAACCCAGGCAGTAAGTTCTAAGAGGGAGGGGGCTGCTTCTACTGTGTTAAATATTTTATTCCCCATCCCTAGCGTGGGGTTGGCACCAATCAACTACTTATATTCATGGGGATAGGCCAGACTATACTTTGGTTACAGGCAAAATGCCACATCTCATTGGCTTCACATGACAGAGATTAACATGTCACTCAGGTTGTATTCCCAACACAAACCAGTAGGGGTTATGGGTTAAGTTGTGACTTCCCCCAAAGTATGTCCCAGTCCTATCCCTGGTACCTCTGAAATAGGTATTATTTGGAAATAGTCTTGGCAGATATAATCAGGTTAAGATACAGTCATTAGGAGAGACCCTCATCCAACGTACTTGGAGCCTTGTAAGAAGAGGAAAGGCCCACGTGATTCCAGAGGCAGACACTGAGTGACACCGGCTCCAGCTGTAAGCTCAGGAACACCAAGGATGGCCAGCCACCACCAGGAGCTGGGAAGAGATGAGGAAGGAGTCTACCAAGAGCCCCAGAAGAGCATGGCCCTGCTGACAGCTTGATTTCAGACTTCCAGCCTCCAGAACTGTAAGAGAAGAAATTCCTCTTGTTTTAAGCCACCTACCCTGTGGTACTTGGTCATGGCAACCTTAGGACACTAATACAACTTGGCTCCGCACAGTGACACAGGGACCTGGGCTGACCAAGTCTGTGCCCCATCGTAGACACATCTGGAAAATGGACCACCCAGGTCCTGAGAGGAACTGAAAGAGAGAGAGGACTCACTTCCTCTCACACGCCTATTTGCCAGAATCCTGGGGCAGGTCCCCAACTCACCTCCAAGGATGACTGAGAAGCATAAAAAGATAATGGAGGCACTAATGGTCTCTGCCGTGGTGTAGAGTAAATATTTGTTGAGTAATTAAATATTTCCCGTGTCCACGTAGACCTCACACCAACCCTATTGTGATCGGAGGCACTAATGGTCTCTGCCGTGGTGTAGAGTAAATATTTGTTGAGTAATTAAATATTTCCCGTGTCCACGTAGACCTCACACCAACCCTATTGTGATCGGACTCTATCTATTTCCACATGCCAGCAAGGAGGAAACTATGACACAGAGAGATTAAGTGACTTCTCCACTGTCACACAGCACACTCTTGCCCAGTTGGGGTTCACATCCAGGATGACCAGCACTGAAGTCTGTGCTCTGGCCTCTCGGTAAACGAGTCCTGAAGGGATCAAAACAGAGTCCTTAGCAGCAAATAACCCTTTTAGCACATCACTTACAGGTGTTCCCCAGGCAAATGGCTTAAATGTTTCGAAGCGTAGAAGGTTTTCCTTCCAATTAAGATGTGCCTTGTGCATAAAGCTCCCTTCTGTATGCTCAGAGATGGTCTCTTCACCGTCATCTGAATTTAAAACAGGCCATTTGGCACACCTCCATTTTATTGCCATTAATCTAGTCATTTTGGAGGGAAAATCTATAGCCTCTGAGAAGAGCTGTATGTCTGACGGGGAAAGCAATGAAACTTGCAGGTCGGAGCGGAGCCCCCAGTTCAGCCTCGTCCTGGATCTCGGGAAAGTACTTGTCATGTTCAGTGTCGCTCTTTGGACGAGATATTTTACTTCAGGTGGTGCAGGCCGATGTGAACGTCTCCTGGTCAGTGAAGAGCTGTCATCAGAATCCGGAGAAGGCACCACGCTGCCGCACTTTCTTTGACTTGACAAAAGAAAACTGGTCTGGCAGAGGCTGAAGAAACCAGGTTTGCAACTTAATGCTGATTTTGCCCAGAAGTAATTAGTTCATTAACTGTGAGCACACAGGCTCGTTAAAGGAGGAGGTGGATGGTGCAAATCAGTGGCCTGTGTAAGTCTATCAAAAATGAGAAGGAGCTGGAAATGGCCTGGCTCAAACATCCTGTCCAACACCTTCGTTAACCAAAGAGGTTCTAAAAGCCCGAGTCCCTGGAGGTCAGTGGCATTTAAAGGCACCAGCTATGCTGGAAAGCAGGGAAGGTGGATGGGAAGAGGAAGGGCAGAGGGAACCATTTATGGAGTGATTTCCAGGGAGCGAGCCTCATGCTAGGCATTTCAACACTCAGGAGCTAACATAACGCCCACGGCAGCAACCTCAGTGCTTTCTACACTGGGGGATATAGGCTCAGAACACTCACGAGTTGCCAAAGCTCTCAGGGAGTCACTGGCAGAGCTGGCATCCAGACCTGTGTCTTTATGAACCCCCAAACCAATGTTTTTCTATTACATTAATAAATCATTGAGCCCGACTTGGAGATTCATCACATGATCAGCTCAGGTCCCTTTATCATCTAATCTCAGAACACATTTGGAAGCATTCCTGGTCGGTGCTATATTGAGCTGCAGTTTGCAAATGTTTATTTACAAGGGATTAATTAACTTTGCTATTTGCAAGTACTGAACTAAGGGGAAATTGGCTTTCGCTCAGAGTAGGTGTGGTGACATTGCAATGGCCCTCTCCCCATGCTCAAAATGTCAAAATTCTTCTAGGCCAAACATCAAAGAAGAAATGGCACATGGTATGATGAGCAAAGAGAACGGCCTGGGGGGGCTCAGAAAATGTGGTTTCAAGTGTCTGCCTGTCACTGATGGCCGAGGGATCTTGGGCAAGACCAGTTACTTTCCTGAGCTCTGGTTCTCTCAGTAAGAGAGCTAAGGAACACGATGGGGTCGCTGAAGCCCTGCTCATTCTGAGACACTTTGAGAAGAGTCCAGGAGTCTGGTTCATCTTCCACAGCGTGAGTCTAAGTGGGCCTCTTGGTGGAAGATGATGGATCAAGTCAAAGGGTCAGGAAGGAGAACCTCCTGTTTCCTACTCCCTAACCCACGCACACCCACCTCAGAGGAGACACCCCAAAAGGAGAAGATGCAGAATGGCCCTGCAAGGATACATCCCAGCACCTGGTGGCTTTGTTCCAAGATGGCATAAAGGAAGCAGTGAGGCCTAGGAAAGAAAGTCTCCTTCTGCAATGAGAGCAGGAGTTCTTTCAGTCCGAAGAGCCTGGGCCTCGCTAGGGGAGAATGTGAGTGACCCAAGACACAGAAAGAAGACCGAGAGGAAGGGACGGATAGGATTCCAGTGGCAAGCGCAATCCAAGAATGAACATGACACCTGCAGCACAGCAGAACGTGTATGGCTTCCTCCACCAGTCATCTGTTCCTGCTTTCACTCATTCACTCATTCATTCATCCATTCATTCATCCACCCATTCATTCATTCAGCAGCTGGTCTATAACGCGGTCTGTGTTAGGCTCAGGAGAAACAATGGTGAGTGAGGAAAAGCACAGCACTGCTATCATAGAAGGTACAGTGAGGTGGAGCCCAGTCTTCTCTCCTGAGAACACTGTCGCCAGAAAGCGTGTTCAAGGGCTCAGCGTGATGCGGGCTGAGGATAGGATCAGACCCGTCAAGCACCCGTGATTCTAGTCCACCTCCCCTTCGTCTGACTCCGTGGAGCAGAAAAGACCCACGGGCCTAGGGCACTGAAACCTTAGGTCTGGTTTTACCCCATTTTTAACTGACTATCTTTGAGAAATCACACTTCTAAAATGTCAATGACAAGGCCTTCCTAGTCTCTCATAGAGTGAGAAGCAACTGAGAAGAAGTCAGCAGAAGTTTATGAGCCATTAGTTTATGAGCTGGGATGAACCCCCTGTGTGATAGTTAAGTCTGGGATCATGACTGACTTGGGACTGCTCTTGGTGTAACTTCCAGAACTTGTAGGACAACCCAGGGTGTCTGCTTCGCTGGGGCTGGATGGCACCCACATCTGCGTTTCTTCAGGTCAGGCATTGGCCAAGCAGCAGGGGACAGATGTCGCGCAGGGAGACATGCAGGCCAAGTCTGCATGGGGGGCTCCTTCCATGCAGGAAAAGCAACAGCAGACAGCAGATCCCAAGGCCCACGAGACGTCCGGATCCAAAGTCTGGGCATGGTCAGAAAACACAGCTTGTGGGAGAAGTTTCTAAGGACCCATGGATCACCATGGACAGAATTAGAAGACCAGAAGCTACCCTGCCTACAGGCTATAGGCATGGGTCAGGTTGGCCTGGTGACTTCATAGCCCAGATCTGGGTCAGAAGTCTTAGACTCTCCATCCCCAGGCCCAGGCTGTATGTGCGGTGACTGGTAAGGCCGTTTCCTGGTAAAGGCCTTGTTCCTAGGCATTACAATTGGACATCCCAACCAGTGGGGTCCATTAGCCCAGGTTCTGGGTGAGACCTGAAGCCAAGAGAATTGCAGTAGAGTCGGCACAGCCCACCTCAAGCCCACCTTGCCTATAACACAAGGGTTATGTCCCCAAAAGGGTGGCAACCTGGGAGCGTCACCTGGGCGAACATCAAGCTCCTTTGTGAAACTCTGTGAACAAAACTCAGGATGGCATTTTCCCTGGAAGCACGACTTTCCAGGAGACGCTAGCCCCTGCCAACGTTTTCCCAGACACTGGCTCTGCTACCATTCTCATCGCTGGTCTGTGATGGTGTCTCTGTAGCCCCAAGATGTGAAAACAAAGAATTGTTGGCCATTTCTCTCTTCACTGCGTTCCCCTCCAAGGACTCGGAGGAGTGATACATCTTTTCCTTGCAGCCATGGTCAGTGCAAAAAGAAAGACATGAAGAATAGATGACCCAACGCTTGGGGTGGAGGGGTGAATTATTTACGAAACAGATAGAGCCTCCAGTTGAGTCTAGGGCTGGGCAAAGTGTTAGCGATTCTTTTGTTCTCGCAGCTGGCCTTTGGAATTGTACAGACCCAGTGCAGTAAATAATACCGCTATTGTCTGCCTGTGTCAGAGACAGACAGAAGGTACATTTGGCCTGCGTCCAAACTCCGCAAGGGCCACTCATAGTCACAGTGTCCAATTACTGCTGGCTTGACTATAAAATGCACTTCTTTTTTTTTTTTTTTTTTCCTGAGCTAATTTAAGAATGGGCAGTCTTAATGGCTCCGGCACAAAGAGGGGTTTTGCTGCATCTTTCAATGGAGGAAAATAAAGTTATGTTGAGAACAGAAACTGGTGTGGGGTGGAGATGGTCCAAACAGCAATGTATGGATAGAAAGGTAAGCTGTGTTTGGGTTGCCCTTTCGGAAGAAGTAGAAAAACTAAAATTTGCTCAGTTCTGAGTTTTCTGGCAGGATATATTCAGGATGTCAAAGGGGGTTTAATAAGGAGCAAGGAGGAATGAGAGAATGATAGGTCTAGACATTCCCACGGATAGCACAGGACATGGGGGAAACGCTACTCCGCGTCTGAGTAAGTGGATGACAATGACGGTGATGATAATGGCAGGAGGTTGCGTCTAATGCGTTCTTAGGATTTTCCAGGCCCTGCAATAAGCACTTTTTCTCCTTTACTGTTTCCAACTTCCCGACAGGAACAGATATTTTACCAATGAGCAACCGAGGTTCACGTCTTTCAAATGACTCCCGTATTCTCATGCTGTTGGTGAGCAGGTTACAGGATTGGAGAATTTGTCTGACTTCAGATTGTAGTCTTCTTTGAGGACCTTAAAATACTTTCTCGGGTTTCCACAGGCTCCCAGCTTTGCAGGCTACACCGAGGGTCTGAGGACACATTTTTATGTCCAGCACTGGTCAGGGCCCCACGATACTCATGAGCCGCCTGGTGATGGTCTGCAAACGGGAACGAGCGGCAGCTCTCAAGAGGTAGGATTCATCCCGGCCTTTGTTGGCTGTGCTCATCAGAGGCCACCCTCTCTGCCTGGATCTGTCCTTGGGAATCCTCCTCACATCTAGTATCCTCTACTTACAGCGCTTCTGAGGTCAATAATTTTCAATAATCTCCCTTGTCTACCACTTCGCCAACAGGAAAACATTCATTTGTGCTTTGGAGAAAGAAAGGATGGGGGAAAGGGGACTATTACATTAAAAAAGGAGAAAAAGAGAAGGAGCTTCAAAGACCTCTTTCTCCAGCACCAAACCTGCCACTTGCACACTGAAATGTCAGAAAAATAAACCCAGGATTTATGTCTGAGAATGCTGGAAAGCAGCACCCGACCTTGCTCTTCCTTTCCTTCCAGGGGGAAAATCAGATGCATCTTTCAGATATATTCGCTCCAAATTTCAGAGGGTTTTTAAATACACATGTCCCTGACACAGCAGAGTTATCAATCAAAATGTTAAATCCTTGATAGGCTCGGTGACGGGGAGTTCGAACACCGTTCCTTTCATCTCACAGTGTCTCACCGAGGGCTTCATTTGGAGAGAGACCAAAAAGCCACATTGGGGTAACGAGGAGGGATAAAAAGGAAGAACCGATTTGCTGATCAGCAACCTGGAGAACACAGCACATCGTCTGTCAAGGAAAATGAGGACATTTTTTCGGGCCTCTTTGAATCCTGAAAAGATACACATGCTTTGGGGAAGAGAAAAGGGATGTCTCACTTCTTCAGGCAAACTTTTCAAAGAGCGGAAGCTGGGTGGAGCCAGCACAGGTCCTTGTGAGTTGCCGCCTGTGGGCTGTCTGATGTCTTAGAGCATGGTAGAAAGTTGAAGACATTGATCTTCTAAATGAGGGCTCTGGACGGGCATCTGCACAGAGCACTGCTCAGAGATGGATGGAGGGCTGAGGGCGCCATGCTGGTGAGCTACCTGAAAAGCTGGCCAGACTCACAGTGGGGGCTTACTTTCCCCATTTCCCTGAAAGCACCAAGACCCATTTCTGCCTCTCCCTCATCTTATAATAACCCCAGAGGCTTTTCCAAAAGCCCCTGTAAGTTCAACCTGGGCCCTCTTGTGTTTATTTTAATTAATAATTCTTATCCACTGAGAGCCAGGAATATCCCTTAATTCTATGCAAAAGTAGGTCACAGTATCTTGGTTTGCCCTGAAGCACCCCTACATTCATCATTCCTTCAACAAAATTCATTCCTTCTACAAAAGTATTGGGCACCCAACATGCCCTTGGTTCTGAGGATGCCCAGACCAAAAAGATAGGGATCTACCTCCTGGAAACACTATGCAAAGAAGAGGAGCTATCATTTGAACAGGTGATAATATGCTCTCAGAAAGGATGGTGACAGGGTGTTCATCCCATCTGCAGGGACCAGAGGAAGCCTCCCTGAATCAGATCTGAAAGGTAATTGGAAGTCACCCAAGGAGGATGCAGAGCTCATACAGGTGAAGGTGTATGTGTGTTGGGGAGGGTGGGACAGAAATGCATCCTATAAAATACGCTATCTATTCTTTGGAACAAATAGCTCTGATTATGCCACATCCCCCCACTGTGAGCCTATCCTGCCAATAATATTATAATTTAGACCCTTAGTTGTGCCTCTCAAGGCCCAACCATGCTTCCTTCCTTTGTTCAATATCCCTCCAGTACCACCCAGTGAATATTATGCCACGGTCCAGTCACACCAGCAGCCCCACCAGTCACAGAACCTGGCAGTGGTAGCCTGTTCCTAAACATTTCATATTCTGTTACTTTAGTCTAGAATGTTCTCTACATCCACTTCCTCTGCCCATCAGCATCCTCCTGACTCACATGGGGTAGCCCTTTGCTTGAAACCTTCAGGTCCTGGCTACAGAATAAATCTCCTGCTCATGAGGGGGTGTGTGTGTGTGTGTGTGTGTGTGTGTGTGTGTGTGTGTGTAGATTTGCAGAAAAGTTGCCAAGATAATACAGAGAGATCCCATAGACCCTTCACCCAGTTTTCCATATGATTTGCATCTTATATTACCATGATACATTTGCCATAACCAAGAAACCAACATTGACACATTACTATTCATTAAATTTCATTCTTAATGTAGATTTCATTACTTTTTCTGCCAATATCCTTTTTCTATTCCAGGAGCCAATGCAGGACATAACATTGCATTTAGCTGCCCTTGTGATTTCATTGAATTTTGCTTGTATGTCTGATTGAGCACTGGTCACAACCTGCTCTGTGTTGGGGTTTGATAATGAGAGCCCCAGACCTGCACAATGTGACATTCTGGGACTCACGTATATCATCTCATGGTACTTTGTGAAGAGGGACATTTCTATTGACACTAAGTTCCAATCAGTCTTCCAGAAGACATACTTTGGAGTTGCCAGTTGGTGTTGTGACCAAGGCTTTCAGAAAAAAGCAACATGACAACCTGCCAACCACTCCATGAGCCACCCCATTTGGACACAGTCACAGCAAGGTTAAAAAAAAATGCATCACTAGTTGTTAGTTACCAGAGATGGACATGCTTGGCTATTACTCTGAGTGACCCCCAATAATGGTGTGCAACTGGCATCTTTGACATCAGGGTGAAATGCTAAGGTGATGTAAAAAAGCTGGAAACAAGTCAAATGAAAGACTTATCAGTATTGTGAGCTACAATCCTCTTTATCAGTGTTAGGAAGCAATTCCAACTCTGGTAAAGAGAACTCCTTTCCTTCTTTAAAGGAAAGGAACAACAAACCATGGGAATCTCCAAGATGGCATTGCTAAACCAAAATTATATGAGGCTGATAGCAATATAGGCCTAAATTGTTTCTAGACCAGCCCATTCAGCCTTCAAGAATGACAGCATGGCAATGCAGAGATTCTTGGCAACTGTCTATGCAGGAAGAGAGCTTCTGAACTATCCCAGGGCCTCGATTGAGGGATCAGTGGGTCTTGCAGGGGCATTGGGCAAGAAGATGTCAGAACAAGACAAAACAGATACTGTCTCTTACACTGTGTTGGTCAACCAACTCTTGTATTAGTTATTTATTCCAAATTTGGTGACTTAAAACAATAACTGCTTATTACCTCACAGTTTCTGTGGTTCAGGAATCCAGGAGTGGTTCTGGGAGGTAGCTGGGAGGTTCTGACTCAGGATCTCTCGTGAGGTTTCGAGTAAAGGTCACCTAGGGCTGTGGTCATTTCAAGGTTTGAGTGGGATAGCTTCATTTCCAAGCAAACCCATGAGCCATTGGCAGGCCTCAGATGGTCCACTTTGAATTACACTCATGTAGTCATAGGCAGGACTCAGTTTCTCACATGTGCCTTTCTATCAGCTGAGTGTCCTTATGATACAGTGGTTGGCTTCCCTGCCACCTGGACTGCCTGTTCTACGGCAGGTGGCCTCTCCCATAACAAGGAAGGAGAGAAAGGGAGAGAGACCCTAAGGTGCAAGCAGCAGTCTTTGTATAACTTTGCTACATCCCATCAGGTCTGATGCATTCTGTTTCACAGAAAGGCGTCACAGTCCAGCCCGCACACAAAGGGAGGGAAAATATTCACCCCTTCAGGGGAAGAGTATCAAGAAACTCAAGGACACATCTTTAAAACCACCATGCTGTTCCGTGTGGTGCAGACAAACAAGATCCATGTTTCATAAACATGAATTAAGCATCTTCCGAATTCCAGGAATTATATCAAGAGAGGATCGCAGGAGCTGGGGCAGCAGCAGCACCAAGTAAAGGTTTGAAGAATTAGCTCTAACTTTCCATTCATGGTAATTAGAGTCAGTATACAATGATGAGAAAATAAAACTTTTTCCCTGAATGACACCAAAGTTACATGAACTGAAAATGTTAATTCATGCCTGCATGGGGGCTACTGAGGTAACCCCAAGACATTTCCAATTCTAGACCAAAGGCTGGCAAACTTCGTCTTAAAGGGCCAGATAGTGCATATTTTCGGTGTTGTGGGCCATACAGTCTCTGTCACAATGACCCAACTCTGCCGCTGAGGCGCAAAACCCCCCACAGACAGCACATAAATAGAAGATGATGGTTGTCTTCCACTAAAGTTTATTTACCAAAAAAAAAAAAAAAAAAAAGGCTGCCCTGTGTGTCATGGTTTTTCACCACTGTTCTAGACTGTAAACTTCTCAAGGCCATTAGATGGTAAACTCCTTGAAAGAAGGGGCTGTGTCTTTTCTTCAGCTTTGCATCCCTACACCTAGAATAGCACACGAATGAGTAAGCCGACACAAATGTTGTGCAACAACGAATGAATGAACTGATGCCCCAGGTAACGTTAAAGGATAGATTCAATGTAAGAAAATCTTACCTTGAAACTGTGAAGCTATGTTTGATGTCTAAACCCTCTGAACAACTTCAGGTCAGCAACTCCTCTGTCAGTCCTGCCTACACAACCCATAGGCTACTCTGGCATGCCAAGTCCTCCTTGTAACAAAGACCTGTCATGTCTAAATTATTGACACAATAGACCATTGTAACTCCTTTGGACTCATTAGGCTTAATTATGTCAAGGTCTCATTGAGGACTCTTTAAATCTGAAGATTCGTGAGATAATAAAATATAATAGCTCCTTTGGAGCCATAAAGGTCTCTTTATGTCATGGGCTATTTGGAGATTCAATATTCCATAAGATTAATATCACAATATTGTAAAAATGACAACAATTACCACACCCTCAATGTCTACCAAGTGTAATTTAATCATCAGGATTTAGATAGGCCCACTTCTCATTCACTCTTGGGGTCTTAGTCAAGGAGGAAAGGTGAAGGATTATGTGGCTCTACTGTTAGCCACCATCCCATCACACCTGCTCCCTGGTACTCAGATCCTTCTGCTTCTGTACAGCTCCATCTTCGTACATTCTGGTACAAAGCATGCCCAGGTAAAATTATTGTCTTTGTCCTGCTGTCTCTCTGTGCGTTTAGGTGCCAAACATGCAGTAGGTTATAAGTCACTGTAAGAGAACCGATAACCTTAGATAAGAAATTATTGATACTGGTCATTTTCATTTTTCAAGGTGAGCTCAGAAAATGCTGATACTACAGTATAACTGAAATCATGTGTTTTTGCAATGAAATAAGCAGAAAAAAGAACTACTGCCATAATGGACAAAAAAATAAAATTCAAGGATAAATGATTGTTTACCCTTCAAAATTACTGCATCCTTGAGAAAAGATAGGTTTAATCATAGTAGATTAGGGAGTAGATGGCTAACTACGGCATTTGAAAATTAAAATATGTTCAATTATAAAAAGCATAGAAACCTTAAGATAAATAGTTAAAAAGAAGAAACAGGAAACTCACCTGTAGTGTCCCCACCCTAACAGCAGTGTAGTTATTTGGTATGGTGGACAGATCGTAAGGTGGTCCCCATAACCCTGCCTTCTGTTTCACACCTTTGTATAATTCCCTCTGTTTGTCAAGTATGTACAGGACTTGCAGTGTGCTCCTTGCCAACAGAATAAGGCAAAGACAATGTGGTATCACTCCCATAATTATGTCACATTACATGGTAAAGGCAAGTAGATGCCACACCTATGATTACATCACAATATATGGCAAAGGTGATGGGATGTCATTCTTATTGTCACACTACATTATATAAGGCTCTATTTTACTAGAACACGTATTTTAGAGTTTTTCTCTCCTTGCTGGCTTTAAAAATACAACCAGTTATGAGTCCTTTGGCAGCAAAGCAATGGATGCTACCAATAAATAATCGGAGTGAGCTCTGAAGCAGATCCTTCTCCAGTCGAGCCTCCAGATGAGAATCTACCCCTACCCAACACCCAGATTGCAGTCTTGCAGAGGACCAAACTAATCTGTGTCTGGACTCTGGACCCAAAGACCCAGTGAGATAATAAGCGTGTGTGATGCTTTACACCACTAGGTTTACAGTAATTTGCTACGCCACAATAAAAATACTAATAATATACCTAGATATTTTTTTCCAATCATGTTTTCATCTGAAAATTAGAACCATGGTGCTAGAACCTATTTCATATATTGTTTTTTTATGCAATGTTAGAGCCTATGATGTGACATTTTGCCTTAGAATATAAGTCTCACGAGGACAAGGACTTTGTCTGTCTTGTGTACTATTACATCCAAATGCTTAGCACAATGCCTGGTACTTAACAAATGAAAAATAAACATCTGTTCAGTTAGCAAATGAATAAATACAATTATTTTATAGTATTGCTAATATTTCAAAATATTGATATACCATACTTCACTTAGCTAATAAACAGTTGTTTTGTTTCTAATTAATTTGGTAGTTATTTGTGACATGATAAATGTATTCACTCATGTAATATAAGCCACTTGGGTATTATTTCCTTGGGATATGTACCGAAAGTATTATTAAGTTCCATGAGAACAAAAATTGTTTCTGTAATCAGAGTTGTATCCCCAACATTTAGCACAGTGCCTAATATATGATAGATCCTAAAAAAATACACTGAATGAATAAATAAATAAGATTTTCTGCTTGTTCTTAATTAATATGGCTCACTTGTTTTTAGTCTGCATTTATTTATACATTATTAAAATCATTTATCAGTGTCATGATCATTGTGTGAGAATGTAATTATACTCCATCTTTCCCACCATTCAGCATTAAAATTTTTAAAATTAGTCAATTAATAGACCAAAAAATGCATAGTTATTTTACTTTATATTTTTTGTTTACTGGGAAGGCTTAGCATTTATCCTTATGCTCCTTTATAAGTTAAATTTCCTCTTGGTGAATGATTTCCCACATTTACTCATTTATATATTGAGATGTCAGTGCTTTACTTATTAATTTTCATGAACTTTTCATGTAATACTGACAGTTATCATTGGTCTGCCATATTTGCCACAAATTTATGTTTCTGGGCACTTTCAAGGATTTTGGACATTGATCACAGTATAGAATTTAAGGCTTAACTTCATTTAAAATGCATAATTTTTAAATTTCCTCAATATTGTTTATGATCCGAGTAACAGAACTTTAAAAGACATGAACAAAAATCTTAAAAAATTGAAAGTAGAAGTGGATAAATCCACAATCACAGTTGGAATAATTAACACTGATACCTCAGTAACAGATAAAATAAGTTGAAAAAACTTGATAAACATATAGAAGATTTGAATAACACCACTATTTTGGTTTCATTAGCAATTATAGAATGTTCCATTCAACAACAGCAGAACACATTGTTCCCCCAGGTTATTAAGAAACATTCACCAATATAGACTAAAAACTGAGTCATAAAACAGGTCTCCATAAATTTACAGATTCTTGTCTAATCACAAAGGAATCAAACAAAAAACATGACAAAAAATCTTAAAAGTAATTCAAATAATTGAAATTTGAACAAAACACTTCTAAATAAACCATGAGCCAAAAAGAAATGATAATAATAATTACAAAAGATTTTTAAAATACTAAAATAAATTAAGTAAAAACACAGCATGTCAATACTTTTGGGATGCAGCTTAAAGAGTTCTTGGAGAAGAATCTATAGCATTATATATTTACATTAGAAAAAAAGAATTAACATCAGTGTTCTAAGTTTTCATAGTAAGAAGGTAGAAAAAGAAAAAAAGCGTTAGAAAGGAAATAACAAATAAGGTGGGATGAGAAATAATAAAAGAGCAAAACCAATGAAATAAAACAGACAAAGTAAATCATGGAAACAAAAAATTTAATTAAAAAAATCAATAAAAACTGAGAAAATTTCAGCTAGTTTGATCAAGAAAAAAAAAGAAGGCCTAAATGAAAGGGCAAAATTCAGGCATGAAAAGGGGGAACAAATTACAGATCCAATAGACATTAAAAAGATGATAAAAAAAATATTATGAACAATATTACACCGATAAATCTGACTACTTAGATTAAATTAACAGATATCTTGAGAAACACAAATTATCAAAATTGACCCAAGATGAAATAGAAAATATGAATAGTCTTATATCTATTTAAAAATTTAAATTTATAATTAGAAACTATTCCGCACAAAAAGATGTTGTGATCCAGACAGTTTCACTGATTAATTATATTATGCATATAATGCAGAAATGGTGAAAATGTATTTACCTTCCTCCAGAAAAATAAAGTAAGGGAGAACACATCCAAATTCATTTAATAGGGTTAGGTTAACTTTGTTACCACAATCAGTCAAAACCAGATGTTACGACAAAACAAAACTAATGATCAATATCTCCTTTGATTATACATAAAATAACCTTTCACAAAATATCAACAAATTTGTTTACATACATACATCTGCACACATACACTAACATACATATAATGCATGAAAAGATATATAATGAGACACATGTATAATAATATAATTATTTTACATTATTATATTATATTGTGTATACATAAATTAACTATATAAATGATGACAAAATACAGTAAATTCAAAGAATTCAATGTTGGTTTAATATTAAAATCAAAGAGGGAAATTCGCTATATTAATTGACTGAAAATTTAAATATGATCACCTTATTAAATGCAGAAAAACATTTGTGAAAATTCAATATCCAGGATAAAAACTCTCAGGAAACTAGTCATAAAAGGGAATATTCTCAACTCGATAAAGGGCATCTATAGCTAAGATTATTCATAATCATATAAGATTGAATATTTTTACCCTATCATAAGGAACAAGGCAATGATACCTGCTCTCATTTCTTCTAATAACATTTGTAGCCAGTAAAATAATGGAAGAAAAAGAAATAAAATGCATACAAATTAGAAAGGAAGACACTAAGTTGTCTTATTTACAGAACACAGCATAGTGTACATAGAAATACAAAGGGATCAAACAAAAATTGTTTTTCCAAAGATTAATAAGGGAGGTCAGCAAGGTTAATATACAAAAATTAATTTTTCTATGTAATAATAAATAATTGGGAATTGAAATAAAAATATTATTCTTGGTAGCATTTAAAATCACAGAACAACTAGAAATACATTTAACAAAACACATGGAAAAGCTGTACGCTAAAAACTAAAATACTGCTGAGAAGAAAGCAGACTAAATAAACCTAAAACTACAGTATGCTGGTGACAATGTCAGTTCTCTTCAAATTGATTTATAGACTCAGCACAAATCCAAACAAAATCCCAGTAGGCTCTTTTACAGAAATTGACAAGCTACTTCTAATATTTATATGGAAATACCACAAACCTAGAACAGCCAACAAATTCTGAAAAGGAACAGTCAGATGACTGACATGTCTGATTTTAAGACTTGTTATATACAGTAGTCACCCTCAGCTGCAGCAACTTCTTGCAAGACACATCTCTAAAGACAAAGGAATCAAAAGCAAAAATGAACTATTGGGACTCCATCAAGATAAAAAGCTGCTGCGTGGCAAGAGAAATAGTCAACAAAACTAAAAGGCAACACACAGAATGGGAGAAGATATGTGCAAATGACATAACAGATTAAGGGCTGGTATCCAAGATCTATAAAGAACTTATCAAACTCAACACCCAAAATACAAGTAATCCAGTCAAGAAATGGGCAGAAGACATGAACAGACACTTCTCCAAAGAGACATACAAATGGCCAACAGACACATGAAAAAATGCTCCACGTCACTTGTCATCAGGGAAATATAAATCAAAACTTCAATGAGATACCACCTCACACCAGTCAGAATAGCTAAAATTAACAAGACAGAGAACAACAAATGTTGGTGAGCCTGCATAGAAAGGGGAATCCTCTTACACTGTTGGTGGGAATGCAAGCTGGTGCAACCACTCTGGAAAACAGTATGGATATTCCTCAGGAAATTAAAAATAAAGCTACCCTATGGCCCAGCAATTGCACTATTGGGTATTTACCCCAAATATACAGATTTGGTGAAAAGAAGGGGCACCTGAATCCCAATGTTCATAGCAGCAATGTCCACAATAACCAAACTGTGGAAGGAGCTGAGATGTCCTTCAACAGATGAATGGCTAAAGAAGATAGGGTTCATGTATACAATGGAATATTACTCAGCCACCAGAAAGGATGAATACCTACCATTTACATCAACATGGATGGAACTAGAGGGTATTATGATAAGTGAAATAAGTCAATAAGAGAAAGACAATTATCATATCATTTCACTCATATGTGGAATATAAGAAATAATGCAGAGGATCATAGGGGAAGGGAGGGAAAGCTGAATGGGAAGAAATCAGAGAGGGAGACAACCATGAGAGACTCTTGATTCCAGGAAACAAACTGAGAGTTGTGGAAAGAGAGGTGGGTGGGGGTACAGGATAACTGGGTGACAGGCATTAAGGAGGGCACATGATGTGATGAGCACTGGGTGTTATACCCAACAAATAAATCATTGAACATATACCAAAAACTAATGATGTGAACTAATTAGTGAACTACGTTCACTAATTGAATTAAAAAAAAAAAAAAAAAGATGCATTAGCCAAGGAGTGCCCAGGTGGTTCAGTCAGTTAAGCATCCAAATCTTGATTTGGGGTCAGGTCATGAATTTGAGCCTTGCCTCGGGCCCTGAGCTGGGAGTGGAGCCTGCTTAAGATTGTCTCTCTCCTTCTCCCTCTGCCCCTCCCCCCTTCTCTCCCTTAAACACACACACACACACACACACATCAACAACAACAAAAGACAATGCAAAGTTTAAAAATATGCAGATTTATTTTTTTTATTTTTTTATTTTTTTAAAGATTTTATTTATTTATTTGACAGAGATAGAGACAGCCAGTGAGAGAGGGAACACAAGCAGGGGGAGTGGGAGAGGAAGAAGCAGGCTCATAGCGGAGGAGCCTGATGTGGGGCTCGATCCCATAACGCCGGGATCACGCCCTGAGCCAAAGGCAGACGCTTAACCGCTGTGCCACCCAGGCGCCCCAAAAATATGCAGATTTAAATAGACACGTCACTGAAGAAGATTCACTAAGAAGCACAGGAAAATACACAAATACAAAACTACACAAATACACGGATACACAAATAAGCATGAGAAAACAATGTTCACCGTTATTAGTTGTAAATTAAAACTGCATTAAGACACCACTGCACACCCACTAAAGTGTTAAAATTTAAATGATTTGTTACGAGCAAGTGGTGAGTATATGGTATAACTGAAATTGTGACATACTGCTGATGAGAATATAAAATGTGGTGAACGCTTTGGGAAAAATTTTGAGTTTGGTATAAATTTTAAACTACTGTTAACTCTGTACACCAGAAATTCTTGTAGTTATTTATTCATAAGAAAAGAAGACAGATGTCCACGCAAGATTATATACAGAAACCGTCATAACAGATCTATTCGACGTAGCTCCAAATTTGAATCAACTCCAATGTTCATCACAGATGTATGGATAAATGTATAATGTTACGTGCACACAATGAAATACCACTCAGAAATGAAACAGAATCAATTACTAAGACATGGAGCAGTGAGAGTGAATCTTAAAATCATGTGTCTGAGCACAGAAAAATAACAAGTCTCTATGACCCAGGCTCTGCTCTCGAGGAGCACAAGTTCTCATAGGGAAGGTCAACTTGTAGGTAGAGGGAATACTAGTCCAAAATGGTGAACAATAAAACAGAGATATGGGGAACATTTATAAGAAAGGTACTGATTTGACCTGTCATGAAGTTGGGTATTGGAAGGGGGAAGTTTGTCAGTGAAGAAAAGAACAAGGCCCTTGCACGCAGAGAGCAGCATAGAGACATGTCAGGATGTCGGCACAATAATTTCAGATGGACATAAATACTATGAAGAAAAGAACAACAGGGTAGGCATTAGCAGACATTCCCTCCATGTGACTACTGAGCGCTTGACAAGTGGTGGTCTGAACTGAGACATGCTAAAAGTATAAAATACACACTAGATACCAAAGTCTTTGTATGAAAAGAATTAAAATATCTCATTAATATTTTTATATCGATTACATGTTGAAATGATAACGTTTTGGACATCCTGAGCCAAATAAAATGTTAAAAATTAATTTCAGCTATTTCTTTTTACTTTTTTTTTTTTTTTTTACCTGACTGTAGAAAATGTTTAATTATGTACGTGGATCATCTTTTATTTCTGTGGCACAGCGTGGTTCTAGAAGGATGGTTAGGAAAGACCTCTGCCGAGACGGTATGCTCCCCAGGCTTTTCCTAGCTAACTCCTACATATCCTTCAGATTCATGCTCAAAAGAGATATTAATTCATTGTCTGTCTCTTCCCTTATCAAGAAGCTCTGTGGACACAGGGACTGTTGGAGAGTGGGAGAACCATCTGGAAGTTCTGTGTGCTTGGAGATTAGGCCAAGAGAAGATTGGCTTTCAAGACCATGAGGATGTGAAAACTGGATAGCAACAGGGAGAAATTGTAGGGTCTTCTGGAGGGGAATAGAATCAGCAGGGTACTGTCATAGAAAGACAATGTTAATATATAATCATCATTAGAGTCGGGAAGGAATGGTAGCTGGGGGAACTCGTATGTTCTAATGGAGCCTCTAGGGTAACGGCAGGTTCTTTCTGCTACTGCTGTGCAACCTGGCTTGGAAAGTAGATGCCAATCAGAATTTGCCTCCGGAATTCCAAAGTATTCAGACTGTGTCTTAGAAGCTACTTAGTGTTCACCTGTTATTAATGTTTCATTGCTTAAAAGAAAATAACAGTTGTTGGATATCCTTTGTATTTTTCTGAAGGTTTGAAATATTTCACGATAAAAGTGATCTACCTAGGTAGATAGGTAAGATTAGATAGATGATAGATAGATGGATAGATAGATAGATAGATAGATAGATAATAGATAGATGGATAGATAGATAATAGATAGATGGATAGATAGATAATAGATAGATGGATAGATAGATAGATAATAGATAGATGGATAGATAGATGATAGATAGATAATAGATGGATAGATAGATAGATAATAGATAGATGGATAGATAGATAGATAGATAGATAGATAGATAGATAGATAGATAATAGATGATAGATAGATAGAAATAGATATAAAACTACAAAGGCTCTCTCAGAATGATAATTCTACCCCATGTGAAATGATCACCCGGTATTATCATAAGCTCTCCCTCTTGATGCATTAGGTCCTCATTGATTTTTCATGCACAATTTTCTGGGGCCGCTTGCAAATGTAGAAATAATACAATAGTCCTTAAAATATGTAAAATTATGTTCAGGTGCCGTGCTCCTGCTTTCACTCCCAACACTGGTGCACTTGAATCAATTATCTGTTATTCTTTTATGTTCACTCTCCAACTGGGAAACATCTGTATCCCAATCACCGATGGGTTGACCCATTTTCTGATCAAATTTGTCTTACTTATGGCACCATTAAGTAGGTAAAAAAAAAATCAACATCAGGGGTTCACCTCCTCGCAATCTCCCACTCACGTATTACAGGGTATTTATATCTTGCATCAGAAATAGCATAACCCAGATGTACTGGTTCTTTAATGCACACAGGAATTTCCAGAATGACATGATTGCCTGGCTTCCAGTATCTGTTTAAAGTGTTTCACTCCCTGTGTCAAACACAGGGAGAAAGTTTGGACTTGCAACACCAGAGAAAGAATGTCAGGCCAACCCTAAACTTCCCATACTTACAACCCTCTGCTTCCTTTCACCGAGCCAAGGAAAACCTACATATGCGAGGGTCAGAAACCCACTGTGCTGTTTTCCCAGCACTGCCTTCACAAACACTTAAACCTCCAGCCAGAAAATTTACCTGTCCGTAAGTGTACTTGAAAAACTCCATTCAATCCTCATGGATCAGCTTAAACGTTGTGTGATCTGAGAGTTCTCCACTTCGCAGGAGAAATGGTTGGCCGCATCCAAATGTTTGTGTGATCACACAGTATTCGGTCTCTAAATCTTGTGCATTACTGTCAGGTTTCAAGGCTGTCATTGGAATGGTTATGTGCAGCGTGGATCATGGAGCCTGGACTCGAAGCCAGACTACACAGGCTCAAAGTCATCACACAGTAGCTAGGAGATGTCTGTAAGCTTCGGAGCTGCTCTTTGTTGCATTTCATTGGTATCAGCCTGGCTGGGTTATTATGCAGATTAAATTAGTTAATATTTTCATGTTTGAAAAATGCTGACAATAGGATCAGGACCACAGTTTTTATCTAGACTTAAAAAAACTTACGTGCTTACATCTTATTCCTACCCTGGGAGGCCTTTAAAGATAGAAGACATACCTTATACAGTTCTGTCTCCTTCATACCTAGCACTGGGCCAGATGTGTACCAGAGCGGCAGGGGATGGAGGAAACAGGTGATGGGGATGAAGGAATGCACTTGTGATGAGCACTGGGAATTGCATGGGATTTGAATTTTTAAAAAAAAGTAAAAAGAGGGAGTAATAATTAAAAAAGCACTTCTCTATCGGTTTCCATAATTGACTACTATATGCCCCAAATCAAGGGGACAAATCACCACCAAAGACTTTAAAAAGATGATATACAAACACAAAAATGTAATAAATAATGTAATAATAGCCAACAATTATAAGTGAGATTATTATAAGCCACACAGTTACATTTACAGTTGACCCTTGAACAATATGGGGTTGAGGCACCAACCCCCATGCAGTTGAAAATTCATGTATAATTTTGACTCCCCACAAATTTAACCACTAACAGCCTACTGTTGACTGGAAGCCTTACTGATAACAACGTATTCTGTATGTTACATGTTTTATATACTGCATTCTTAACGATAAGGTGAGCTGGAGAAAAGAACACATTTTTAAGAAAATCATAAGGAGAGGAAAATACATTTGCAGTACAAAAAAAAAAAAATCCACATATAAGGGGACCCATGCAGTTCAAACTTGTGTTGTTCAAGGGTCAACTGAATATAATTTCCTCCTCACTTTGAGAAAGGTGTAGACATTATCCTCAGTACAAGGAGTCATAGACACAGGCTAGTAAGTGACCATCCGAATGCAAGACCCTCATTTCAGCCCTGCCCTTCTGCCTCCCTGCATGACTGCACACATTGTAATTCCAGCCCAGTGGTATTCCCATTTCAACTCAGATTCTCATGCCCCTCTTCAGGACTATCTTCCTGGCAGTTGTCTCTATTTCAACTTCAAATGAGATTGAAGTTGTGACTTTCCTTCTAGGCTATGATGTCTAGGCAGTAATTTGAATTTATGAGAGGGACAGACACAGGCATGCACTACACTATCATTGCATTAATTTATTGAATTATATTTAGTGGCTTAAAACAACACTCCTATTATTTAGCTCACAATTCTTAGGTCAGTGAGATGTTTTCAGTCTGCAATGGCTTGCTGATCTGTCTAATGCTTCCTTGGTTGGCTGGTGGTCGGATGACCCGGGATGGCCTTCTTCACAAGTCTGACAATTGGCAAGATGTTGGCAGGGGTCTGGTTGACTGGGACACCTTAGCTCTCCTCGGTGTGGCCTCCGTTCCTCCAGCAGGCCAGCTCAGACTCACGCACATGGTGATGTCAGGGTTCCAGATACATTGTATCAATCTACACAAATCATCCAATCTTCTTCATCAGAAGTGGCGTTGGGCATGTCAAACCCATACTGCAGATTATTCATTTGTGAGTGTATTTGTTTTCTTATTTGGAGCACACAATTCTAAGATTAAACTGGCATTTATTTTTCTTTGTCCTGAATGTGCCATCCCTGACCCGACATTTCTGGGCTCTGCCAGGGATGGTAAGCTGGACATTGGAAACTGTGTTTTGGATGTATACCATGAAAGCCGAGATCTAAGTAACTTAACAATAGGGATACTACAGGCATGAATCGTCGCATGCAAATTTATGTAAATGTATGCAAATTTACAACAGCCCTCAGGCCTTGGCTTCCACACATTCCTGCTGTGGGCAAGCAGAGTTTTGAATAAAAAAGGAAAAGGTGTCTGAGTTACAGAGTCAGCCCTGTAATGCTGAATCCTCAAAATTCTCTTTCCCAAATAGTCACACTCGATGTCATCCAACCTTCATAGCACATTTCCAAGGAATTCATTATTTTTTTTTAACTGTGGAAACTGAGGCTCAAATTGCTTATCGACTAAGATCACACCGCTGGAAAGCAACAAACCAGCTTTGCTTCTCTAGAGTGTGAATTTCTGTGCTGGATTTGACCTTCACTTCTGTCTGTATCCACAGTACTCGGCAAAGTGATTTTGCTACGATAGAAATTTGTTAATTTATTCAATAAATATTTATTGAACATTTACCATGTACCGGGCACATCACCATTTATAAGGAAATCAAACCAGCAGGCACATTTGTATGAAGGAAGTCATATTACAATGTTATTTCTAGTAACAGAAAAGAAAAGCTGTCTAAATGCACCATAAAGAAACAGTTAAATAAATTGTATTCACAGCCCACGGAATATTGTATGGAATATCGTATGGTATATCGAAGAAGATCTAATGACGTAGAGCAGAGGTCGGAAAATTCACCCTACCACTTGTTTTTTATATCAAGTTTTACTGGAGTACAGCCATGTTCATTCATTCATGACTCCTCACTCCTGCAATGGCAGAACCGAGTTTGTGACTCACACCAAATAACACACAAAACCCGAATTAAATATTTACTATCTACCAGCCCCTGATACAGATGTTTCTGAGATGATGGGCAAGAAATGCAGAACACATAGAGGAAACATGCTTACAGCTGCTAGGACGGTCACCTCATCCCTGCTAGTTTTCATCCGCCCACCAGGCTCTTCAGATCCACGACGTCTCATCACCAGGACTGCTGCCTGTGCCCCAGGACTGCTCCCCGCCCATGAGCGGGGCACGGAGACGAATCAGCCGACCTTGCCTTCCAGGAGTTCACAGCCAAATCAGCTGCTGTAAAATATGATGTAGGAGAAAATGGAGTCGACATGCAATTCGTTCAAAGGGAAGAGGAGAAAGCAGAAAATCATAGAGAGCGCACTTTACCATGAATATCTGCAAGAATGGCGTCTAATGACAGAATTATAAGGAGAAAGTATAAAATCAAAATTAGAGAACATTGTATGTGCCTCTATCAGAAAATAATAAACCAAGAAGACAAAAATAGTGAAGAATAAGATGATAAGAACAAAATGTAATATGCTTACAAGACTGTTTCTATGTGCATGAGAGACTATGGACTATGAGAAACAAACTGAGGGCCTCAGAGGGGAGGGGGGTGGGAGAATGGGATAGGCCAGTGATGGGTAGTAAGGAGGGCACATATTGCATGGTGCACTGGGTGTTATACACAACTAATGAATTATCGAGCCTTGCATCGAAAACCGGGGATATACTGTATGGTGACTAACATAATATAATAAAAAATCATTATAAAAAAAAAAAAAAGACTGTTTCTATGTGGATATAAATATAAATCTGTACACACGTGAATGCACACACATACATGTACACGTGTGTTAAATGTGTACACACACAAATAAATAACCCTATACCTACGTAGAATGAGGGAACATCCATTCTTTTCTAAATTATATGGAATGCTCATATATATTTGGTTACAAAGTAATATACAAAGTAATATATATACTTAATATATAATATACAATATATATGTTACTTTACATATAACTTTGTATATTACTACGTGTGTTTATATGTACATGTATAGGCACACTCATGTAGGTTAGGTTACATATAATGCACACATATATCAACATACATGTATAGGAATATATACTCATGTATTTTGAAGAATAGATAAAATGCACCCCAAATTCTCTGACTGCATTGCAGTTCAATTTTAAAAATTAACAATAAAAGCATCGTTAACGCCGCTTTCCCCTACCGGGCTTGAAAATATGATGGGCTAAAAAGGGAATCAGAGTTAAAATTATTTAAAATCTACCTATATTTAGAATGAGTTAGAAATAAATGTTCTGCATGTCAAAACTCACGTGACGAGGCTAAACCAATAGTTAGAGACAAACGTCTGGCTGAACTTCTTTAAAACAATAAAAATTTAAAATAAATTAAGATCATTAAAAACCTGTAAGCAAATTATTAAAATTAACAAGAGAATTAAGCAAAGTTGTTGGATAGGGGATCAACTTTCAGGAAATTTGTGTTCTTATTTACCAATAATAACCAATTACTAAAAAATCTAATAGAAAAACTATTCACACTATGAACAATTTTATTAGATACAGTTAATCTCAAAAAATGTGTCATATGGCTATAAAGACAAGTACCAAATGTCATTTAAGGTTAGAAGAAGACCCAAATTGGGGCACCTGGGTGGATCAGTCAGTTAAGTCTCTGCCTTGAACTCAGGTCATGATCCCAGGGTCCTGGAATCAAGCCCCACATCGGGCTCCCTGCTCAAAAGGAAGCCTGCTTTTCCCTCTCCCTCTGCCACTCACCCTGCTTGTGCTCTCTCTTTTTTTCTCTCTCTCTGTCAAATAAATAAATAAAATCTTAAAAAAAAAAAAAAAAAAGAAGAAGAAGACCCAAATAAAATCTGGTCAGGCTCATAGAAGAATTAATATCAACAACGATGCCAATTTCTTCCAGGTTGTTCTATTAATTCAATGCAGTTACAGCCCAAGTGTTTACTTTGTCTGGGAACTTGCCCTGATGTTATAAAATTAACATGAAAGAACAAAGAATCAATACAAGTTGAGACAGTTTTGAATAAAATAAGATTGCATACCTGTCCTACCAAGTATCAAGATGTATTATAAACATTTGGTAATTAAAATTATGTGGCCAATATGGGGGGTAGAAAACAGACTAATATATTAAAGCAGAAAGCCCCCAAATTGACCTATGTTAATACAGAAACCTGACGTGGTATAGGGGAGGCATTCAAAAGTAGCATAGGAAAAAATGGATCACACATTAAAGTTTCAGAGAAAACTGTTCATCCATGTGGAAAATAAAGTATCTGCCACCTACCTCATCATATCCTCAAAGCAGAAATTCTAGACATAATTAGTAGTTCAGTATAAAAAAGGAAACTCTAAAGCTTTAGGAGAACACATAAGAAGATATATTTAATCTATAAGGGTAGTGCAGAATTTTTTCAACAAGAAACTTAACCTAATAAGAAACAAATCCAATGAAACTGATTGGAAAATTCAACTCTATTATCTGTGAGCGTTTCTGCATAACAAAAGAAAGCATAACTACAAGAAAAAGTAAGGCCAGACTGAGAAAAGATGTTTATCAAGCATAGAGCTAACGTAGGAAAAATATCCAGAATACAAAATGAACTTCCACAAATTTATAAGGAAGAAAGACAGAGAGAGAGAGGAAGGAAGGAGGGAAGGAAGGAGGGAAAGAAGAGAGGAAGGAAGAAATTTCCAAGCCAATTCTAAAATTTAAACGAATATCAGAGGACCTAGAATAGCCAAAATTATCTGAAAAAGAACAGCATGTGTAAGTATTTCTGCCCTCTGATTTCAACACACACCATAGAAGTACAGTAATAAAGACAGTGTGATATTTGTATAAGAGTCTATACGTGAATTAAACAGAATGAAGAGTTCAAAAATAGACCCACATTTCTATGGTTAATTCATTTTTGCCAAAAAGACTAAGGTAATCCAACAAGACAATGATAGTCTTCCAACAACAGAAACAAGTAGATTACCTGTATAAAAAAAGTCAACATTGACACTCATCTCGCACCATGGAAAAAGTAACCTGATATGGATAAGAGATATTAAATATGAAAGCTGAAACTGTTATGTATCTAGAAAAACCTAGGAGAAAATGTTTGTGACAATGAACTGGACAATGATTTCTTAAGCAGAAGAGCAAAAGCACAGCCCATGGATGAGAAAATTAAGGACATCTGAATCAAAATTAAAAATCTTTGGTGATAATGTAAAAAAAAAATTAAAAAAAAAAACTTTAGTGTTCAGAAAACGAGAAGCCATGTCACGGACTGGGAGAAAGTATTTGCAAATCATATATATCTGACAAGGAACTTAATGCAGATCATATGAAGAAGTCCTATCACTCATTAACAAGAAGACAAATCAACGAAAAAGATTGGCAAAACACTTGAACGGGGATTTCACTGGAGAAGATATATGCATGATCAATAAGCACACAAAAAGCAGCTTCACGTCAACAGTTATGATAAAAAGTAAAATAATTGCAGGACGATTCCATTCGTAACATTGAAAAACATATAAAGAATGCCATATATAAAGTATATGATTGAAGTTACAGCAACATATAAATTTCTACGAATGCACTCATACATACAAATACATGCCCATATATGTATGTATTAATAATAACGGAATATTTGTGAATATTCACACTAGTATATATCATATTAGCATAACAACTTGTATGGATATGAGATACCAATATTCAAAATGGGGATTATGAGTAGGAAAGAAGGAGGATGTTGGGATGGTAGAGTCGCATATAGGACGAGGTATTTCTCCAATATTTCATTTCTTAAATTCTGTTCGAATTTGATAGAGAGCACACTCAGAGGATATGCATATTAACACATACATACCCTATGGCTGAAAGCTTTGAGGCAGATGTCTTCATAATGCTAAAGTTTTTAGATTTCAGAAAAATAATATGATCCATGTACTGTATATGCCTTAACAGCCCCAGCAGGATCTGGGGCAGCAACCTGTAATTACACACATGAATATCCCTGCTACAAAGAGAGGAATATTCATATGAAGAGAGCTATGGTGACGATTATAAATAATCTTGCTTCTGTTCTTTTTTTTTTTTTTTTAATAGAGGGAGAAGTGGCGGGGGAGGTGCAGAGGGAGAGAGAAGCTCAAGCAGACTTCCTGTTGAGGGTGGTGCCTGACCCGGGGCTCCACCCACGACCCCGAGATCACGACCATCAAGAGTCAGGTGCTTAACAAGCTGAGTCCTTGCTTCAGGCCCAATGAGGATCCCCTGCCCATGAGTTGACCCTACACTTTTAGAACTTTCCGGATTTTGGTATGGTTGATAAGGGATTGTGGATCTCCAGTAGTTTGTTGGAGGCCTAATATATTAAAAATAATTCTAAAGAATGAGCAATTTGACCCTCAAGATGGGTCCTTCCTCACTTTCCCACACACTCGGCTTAGGCATAAAAATGAACAATTATTATATGCTGAGCTGAGCTTTGTAACCATGTTTCCCGTTCTCCTCCCTCGATAGCTGCAGGGAACCCTATCTGACACATTTTCTTTCCTGAGTTCAGGTTCAAGTTCAAGTTCAAGTGTGTGTTCTGTGTGTTTCCCCCCCACACCATTCTCACCTCCCAGTGTTAGAACCCTGACACTGCTTTCTCATTTAATGACCCATGCTTCTGAGTTCTTAGTCTTTACATCTGCAAATGCTCACGGCTAAATTTAAATTTAGCTCGTTCTGCTTTCTTCCAATATGCTCCGCAAAATACTGGCTGCCTATTTAACTCTTTAACTTAAAAGTGCCTTTTATCTGATGCCTGATCTGGCAGATTTCCCCATAACCTGCACGTGCTGATCTGCCTATAGTCTCTGCTGTCATCAACATAGCTGGTTGCTGTGGTGATAAAGTGGGAATTGAAAGTCCCTTTCAGAGTAAAAGCACTTTCTGCGTGAGCTCCAGGCTGAGAAGACGTTCACGGTTAGACCGGGTGGTGATACTTCCTATAGAACATCATCAAATATCCCCCGGGGCAGGGGCAGTAGCAAAGAATCGCCTCCCCCTCATTCCGTGTGGGTCAGTTCTTCCCAGATCCGGGCATTTCACAGGCCTGTAAAATTCCATGAAAAGTTTCCGAGTTTTTGTATTTTGCAAAGTTAGGCATTAACAAGCACACAACCTACCGCCTCCTATCATCTTCATTCCCAGAGAGGAGGACACATTCAGCTCTTTGGAATATATACCACTTTGGCTTCATTTTTCGTCTTTTCATCCCAGACCCATGAAAACTTTTCCGTGGAAGGTCTTGGTGCATGGACTGCATTTATGGACCATTAGACTAATGCCCAGTTAAGGGATAAATGTGGGTCAATCCATAAATTCATAGTTCTGCTCTGAAACAGCCATTAGATTTTCCCATGCTAGGGGGCAATTTGTTGACAAGTTAGAAAATATAGAGCTGAAGACAAACATTTATAGCACATTCAACGCCTTTTCCCGGTGAGGTGAAAAGTAGAAATAGCATTCACACCAATGATCCATGGTTTTAAATAGCTCTGATTTCATTTCTGTAAACCTCCTTTTAGGCACTTAAAATCACCTTTAAGTAACAGGATATAATCAGAGATGCAAGAAAAGATTTATATAACGCTGTTCCCTTGCAACGATTTTCACACACACACACACACACACACACACACACAGGGCAGCTTCTTACATTGCCAAAATGGGTAAATAAATATTAGGACACTTTATCATGGGAAATTCTGCAGCCACTAAAAATCATACATGTAAGACATCTTTACTCATATAAGAAACGGTTATAATTGATATAAAGTGAGGAAAGCAGGACACAGAACGATATATATTGGTTTCAGTATGATAAGGTTTATACATATATGCACAGAGATACTGTGTCCCTCTAAACTATAATTAACACCTATATACTTTGTTTTTCCCAATTTTTCAAAAATTAACATGCATTACTTTTATAAACAGAAAAGATAAATTTATACTCACTTTTATCAAAGAATATAGTGATCAACTCTTTGTCTCTCTCTCAAATAAATAAAAATAAAATCTTTAAAAAAGGGGGGCCCCTGGGTGACTCAGCCGGTTAAGTGTCTGCCTTCAGCTCAGGTCATGATCTCAGGGTCCTAGGATCGAGCCCCACGTCAGGCTCCCTGCTCAGAGGGGAGTCAGCTTCTCCCTCTGTGCTCTCTCTCTCTCAAATAAAAATAAAATATTTTTTTAAAAAAGAATATAGTGATCAGAAGTTACCTTCACTGCCCCTTGAAATCAAAGTCCACTATCCGTAACTTACTTTTCTGTTACGTCTGGTCCTTTATCATCATAGTCTCACCATTTTATTAAATAATATTTTTGGTGCTGATGAAATGACAAATCAGCTAAAACCTGATTCATTGAAAGCCACCTGTTAAAAAAAGCTGAAAGAATACAGATGGTTATTCACATTATCCTTCCTCTTTATAAGGGTTTGCTAAGCACATTGATAATGTAAATAAGTATTAATGAGGACACATACTTAAGATATTTTCTTCAAGTCCTGGCAGTCAATTCTGAAGCATAAAGTAAATTTTCATTGTATATGGTTCTTCTCTATCCGTTAAAGTGGATCCCCCATGGAAGCCTCCAGAAATGGCCCTTTCTTAGCCAGTTCAAGGAGAAATACAGTAATTAAGTCCATGATCTCAGAGGTCAAACTCCTCGGGTCTGAGTCTTGGTTCCACGTCTTAGAGGTTATGCCACTTTCACAAACCGAAATTTTCTGTCTTAGTTTTTCATTTGTAATAAGAAAAGCTCTCTGGTCAAGTTTTGTGAGACCATTCATTCCCTTATTCATAATCTAGAACAAAACCATCCTGGACACTGTGCCATTCACCAGATGTAGAACAGTGAACATGGCAGATGGGTTTCCTGCCTTCATGGAACTTAGATTCCATTTGGAAAGAAACACAGTTACCCAGCAAGCAATGAGCACTATAGTTTGAAGTGCTGTAAAAAGACTTAAAGAACAAGTAAGGAAGAGCACGGCAGCCTGCGAGAGAGAGGGAGGCAGGGAGAACATATCCTAAGGGGTCAGGATGTATTTTAGCTCGAAGTTAAGCTCCTAGAAATATTGTAAGGTTGGTAAGATGAGTTCTTGTTTGTGTTTTTAAAACATCTCCTTGGCTCCTGTGCAGAGAACAGGTCAAAGACGTGTAGGGGTGTCCTCAGGGGGAGCAATTACGAGTCTACCACGATCATTCCGTTGTGCCATGGTGGCAGTTTGCTCTGTGAAGATGTGCAGAACGGGTCCAAGAGGTCTATCATTGAGACGCAGGTGGGAAGACTGTTGATGGGATTTGCTCATTGGTTGGGTACACGTGGATGTCGGAAAAGATGAGCAAGAAGATAAGGTCCAGCCTTGGGGCTGAGCAGGAAGGTAAGCGGTGACACCGTTAGTGAGCACGGAAGATGGGTGGGAGCGGGTCTGAGAGGGGAGTGAAGAGCTTGGTTCTGACCTTGTTCAGTTTCGGAGACACCTTTGGCAGCCCTCTGGGCTGGAGCAGGCGGTTAGAGGTATGTGCCCACGATCGTTTAGCCACCATCCAGGTACGTATGGTATTGAGAGTCATGGATGAGATGAGTGACCTAGGATTTCTGTGTAGAAGCGAGCATGAGGGTCAGGGACATGTTTCCAGGGAGAGAAGATGGGAGTGGCCAAAATAGGAGACTGACAAGGAGCAGCCACCTAGAAAGCTTGGGAACCCAGGAGAGTGGTAACCCAGCAGTCAAGAAGAAAAAATGAAATACGATGCAAAATCATACACATTATAGAAACTGTTGCGTGTATCTGAGAGTGCTCTGGGGCATGTCACAGCCTCTCTGAGCCCTAGTTTCCCCACTGGAGATGCTGATCAAGTCCCCTCATAGGGAGGTTTCATACAAGGAGCAGATTCATAGGAAGAATTCATGGAGGTAGAGGACATAAAGCATTTGGCACACGACCTGAACATATGATGTGCTCATTAATTATTAAGATATTGTAATATAATAATAACCAGAAGGAATTTTTTTAATTGTATGAAAAACACAGCCTCCATGGCCTGCCAATTACCTGTCTCAGGAGCTTGGGAGTCTGTTCTGGGATTAGTCTTTACCCTGATTCCTTCTATTTGTTCATTTCCTCCCTCCCTCCCTCCCTCCCTCCCTCCTTCCCTCCTTCCTTCCTTCCCTTTCCCCCTCCCTCTTTCCTTCCTTCCTTCCTTCCTTCCTTCCTTCCTTCCTTCCTTCCTTCCTTTCCTCACTCCCTGCCCCCTCATTCTCTCCTACCTTTCTTCCTTCTTTCCTTCCATCCTTCCTTTTTATTGGCCTCAGACACACATAACCGGAATAATTGTAATTTTGGTTCATGACACACTTTATTTTGTTTGTTCTATAGATATTTTTAATAACATGCAACCATCAATCCACCTTCCAAAATGAAAGCTAGGTCTCTGACAATAGCTACTTCTAACCATAAGTCCCCACACACCTCCCCTGGCCCTCCACTTCTCACCCATGGTGATGAACGTCCATAATTCTCAGCACATCATTAACTTGCTTTCTTTTTTTCATAGATGTATAGCACTTCTGTGTATTCCTAACAGTACTTCTAACTTACTGGTTTTAAACTTTATAAAAAAAGTGTCATTTAGAGCTAAGTATATTTGGGACTTCTTTCATGTAATATATTGCTATTACTCAGCCTTTAGCTCTGAGTCATTGTAGTTAATTAATTTTGTCTGGTATCTGGCATTCCATTTTGTGACTATATCATAGTCTGCTCTTTGACTCTCCCACTGACAGGCAATATTGCTGTTCCTAAATTTTTGCAACTGTGAGCAGTGCAGCTATGGCATGCTAGTGTATGTCTCCCACCATGTGTGTGTAACGATTTCTTCCAAGAATATTCTTAGAAGCAGAACTACTAGGGCTACTGGCTTTATGAAAACTCAAGTTTAGGGGGTAATGACAGACTGTATCTGCATCCATTTTCCCTCTCACCAGTGATGTGTGGAAGATCCTATGGATCCTAGAATACCCACCACTGGAATCGTCAAAATTTAAAAATATTGCCAATTGAAACTATGTAAAATATTTTTTGTGGTCTTGATTTAAATTTCTCTATCACCAGGCATCTTGAACATTTCTTTATAGGTTTATTGGCTTTATTGTTCATATATATTTTGTCCGTTTTTCAAAATGATTATCTGATTTTTATATCAATTCTTTCTTAAGTGTGTATATTACAAACATCCACTAGTTTATAACTTGTCTTTTATTTCGTTTAAAAGTGTTTTGGTTAGGGGCACCTGGCTGGCTCAGTCAGTAGAGCACGTGACTCTTGATGTTGGGGTTGTGACCGCAAGCTCTATGTTGGGTATAGAGCTTAAAAAAAAAAAAAAAAGGAAGGGGGATTTGGTTAATTTTAATAAGCTGAATTTTTTTACCCTTTATTTCATAGTCAGTATTTTTGTGTCTTGTTTAAAGGTCTATTCAATTCTGAAGATCTAAAGCATATTCCCATCTATTTGCTACAAAGATCTTTAGTGTTCTGTCTTATATTTGAGAACTTAATTTATCTATAATTAATTTTTATACATGGTGTGAGGTAGGGGTTCCATTTTTATTTTGACATATGGATAACAGTTTTTCCAATCTTCTTTTCTTAGGTTCATTCTCTCTTCTGTCATCTCACATGCTACTCTGATGTAAACACCCAAATCCCCCATACATGTAGATGGATTTCCCCCTTACACCCCATTGCTAAGCATGTCTTTCTCTGCTCTATTTCGACACCTCTGTGATGTCTTAGTTTCATAATAGATCCTAATCTCTGGTATCCCCTTGCCTACTTTTCTCCTTCAGAAGTATCCTGGCTACACTTGCAGGTTGTATCCTAGCACTTATTTTAGAAATTGCCTTTCAAGTTCCATAACTGTAACTGGAGCAAATGGAAAGGTCTATTCAGGTAAAATCAGTATCTTTTAATTTTAGGTTTTCTATCTATGAACATAGTATATTTCTCCCTTTATTTATATATTCTTTGTTATTTCTTACTAAAATTTCTGTAGGATGTTTCTTATAGCTATCTTCCTCTTTCTTGCCATGATTCCTCCAGGGTGTTCTTAGGAAAGGGATTCAGCAGTTATGCTCATTCAGAATTTTGGCCACAACCAAACCCAAAAGACTTTCCATCATCCACACTGCCTTTTTGCCTCTAATAATGATGCCTATCAATGTCAGTACATAGCATGCAATTTCATACTTTATGTTGCTCCCTCTCTTCACATCTTGGTTAGCACCCATTTGTTTGCTAACATTAAGCCATGCATCACCTTCTCCATGAGAATTTTTCTGACCTTTCAGGCTGAGTGAGTTGCCCATAATTCTTCATGTTTACCTCTCACACAAGCCTTTCAAATTTCAATTGAACTGATGTATGTGTTTGTCTTACTCACTACCCTTTGAGCACTGGAACAGTATTTTTTGTCTTTGGTATTCCAATGCTTAGAGTCCTTCATACACAAAGTGTCCCTGTAATGTTTGTTCAATTAAGATACAAAGCCATCTTAATAATCTAGGGGTCATAGGGCTGGGGTCTGGGCTAAGTCAATATCATTAAGTGAACAATTATTCCAAAAAAAAAAAAATAGTCAAGGAAACTAAATCTTAGTCATTTCTGCTCCCTAAAGCAGGGAGAGACCATTGATGGGCATTTCTTTCTGAGCGTCTGTCTTTTCATTTACAAGAGGGGCTTAATTCCTGGCCTCCTATCTAGTTGAAAGCTCTTTGAATTTTAAAAGAGGGGGGAAATGTAGAAAGTGTTGAATGTTTTGAAAATACAAGGATGCATACTACACAGGCTTTGTTTGTACGAATCCCACCACTGCCTCATTTAGAGAAGCATCAGGATGTATTTTGTAGCACTAATGCTCTTGATAGGACAAGAAGATTTTTTTTTAAAGATTTTTTATTTATTTGACAGAGAGCGAGAGAACACAAACAGGGGAAGGGGCAGAGGGAGAGGGAGAAACAGCCTCCCTGCTGAGCAAGGAGCCTGACACAGGGCTCAATCCCAGGACCCTGGGATCATGACCTGAGCCCAAGGCTTAAATGACTGAGCCAAGATTTTTACATGCATAATGACGATGAATCTCTCTGTCTCTCTGTCTCTCTCTTTATATATATATATACACACATATGTATAAATATTACACACACACACACACACACACACACCTTAATTGTCAGGTAGTCTTTGCTAAGGAACCATTAAAAAGTGATAAGATACAAAGACTGTCCCTTTTTTTTTTTTAAGATTTTATTTATTTATTTGACAGAGAGAGATAGCAAGAGAGAAACCACAAAGAGGGGGAGCAGCAGGCAGAGGGAGAAGCAGGCTCCCTGCCAACCAAGAAGCCCAACACAGGGCTCCATCCCAAGACCCTGGGATCATGACCTGAGCAAAAGGCAGAGGCTTAACGGAGGGAGATACCCAGGAGCCCCAAGACTGTCTTATTTCAAGAATGTAGCAACTATTTAAACAGTAAATTAAAGATTCATTGTATTCTATTATTTAATAACATTTATAAAGACCTCTTTATATTGCTTCAGTGAAACAACTTTTAAACTATACATTAAAGATTCAATTCCATTTTATCATCTTCTTAATCCCATTTTGGGGGTAAATTCCTTAACACTAAGCACCATTTAACATTTTTATGAAACACTTGGTTATTTTTGACAAAGAAGGCAGCAGTGGCTATAACTCCAATGATCACATTTTCCAAAGGGGGAGAAAATTCTTAACCTGGGGCAGTAGTTTGAGATTCAGTTCTGGGAAATCCTTGGGTCCTGAGGTGGTGACCTGGGGTCATTGTGGGGAGTGGGGGGGGGCTGTACCAGCAGGGACGAAAAGTGCATGTGCTCCTTTCGTAATTATAAAGCACACTAGAGACACCTGGGTGGCTCAGTCGGTTAAGGGTCCAACTCTTGGTTTCATCTCAGGTCATGATCTCGGGGTCATGAGACTGAGCCCTCTGTCAGGCTCTGTACTCAAAGAGGAGTGTGCTGGAGATTCTTTCCCTCTCCCCTGCCTCTAACCCCACTCATGCGTGTCTTCTCTCTTTCTCTCTCTCCCAAAATAAATAAATAACACTTAAAAAAATAAAGTACATATAGAACTAAAGACATTAGGTTCACAAATGCCCCTGTTCCTGCACCCAATATAACAAATGAGCCTACACGCCACCATGTCCGCTTCCGTCTGAAGCGAACACATTAGGGTAACATTGAGCTCCTCTTTGACATTTCCTCACCCCCCTCTTTTCCCCAGAGGTCATTAGCATTTTGAAGTTGTGTGTCCTTCTCATTAACCCTTCTACTACATATCTTTTTATTTATAAGTAGTAAACTCTATTTTTTGGTGTGTACTTAAAGTTCATATAAATGGTATCATGCTGTCTATGTCCTTCTGTAATATTCTGTTATCCACTCCAAATTATTTGTCAGATTTTATCCATGTTGATACACCCAGACCCAGTTCATTCATTTTAACAGCTGTACATCTATAATCATCAGGGGTCTTGGTTGCAAACAACAGAAAGCGACTCTCATTAAATTAACCAGAAAAGGACTTAATGAGAAGGATGTTGAGGGATTGATGGAAGAAGCAGATGAAAAGTCTGAAGAAATAGGGCAGCGGGGGAAGAAATCAGGCAGTTGAAATCATGGTTACAATCTTATCGAAGGAAGTGTGGCCAGTTACCCTGTTGGCACCTGTGGACCGTGGCTGTCACCAGGATGGTCACCAGCGCCAACACCAGCACACTGTGTGTCCCTCGAGCATGACATCACCGCTGGTATTGCTGAAGCGTGTGAGTCACGCCAAGGCCGCCTTGCTGCGGACAACACTGTGCCGTGCACGCCACTCCCAGCTTGGCCACCTCTGTGGCACACGACACTGGACAGTGGACGCTGAGCTGCCCTGCCACCATCCCTGGGGCTCGTTGGTACTTGCTGCTATGGCTCCCTCTGTCTTCCTTCTAATATTCTACTTATTCTGTCATTTCTCAGGCATTTCTGTGCCCTGAGAACAGAGCACTGAAGACGACTAAGTATTTATTCTCACAGGGCTTACACTCCGGAGGGAAGATAGATAATTAACAAACTATTATATCTGCACCTGCTTGTGATGCATATCTATGTAGCTGGAGACACTTGCTCGGGACTCAAAGTCCCCAGCAGAGCTTTGGTGGAACATGTGCCATTCAAACTCAGATCTTACCAGGGCTATACCCGCCAGGAAGCCAGAAGTACTATTTATTCCCCATTCACAGCCTGGGGTAACTGTGCCTTTTCTACTGAAAGAGGCCATTGGGTCTTGGTATTGCCATCTTCTTCATTCTAGTCACTCCAACAGAAGTGAAGTGATGTCTAATGTTTTAATTTGCATTTCCCTGAACTGTAATGAGAAACGCGTTCACTGCCCACTAGGGTTTCCTCCTCTATGACTTGTTGTTCACATCTCTGCCTGCTTTTCTTCTGCTTTTCTGTCTCTTTCTTATTTCAGTGCAGGGGGGAACATGCATATTCTGATCTAAATGTACTAATCCAGGGTAGGTAAGCATGTTGCAAGTATATTCTCCCAGTCTTTGGCTTGTCTTTCAACAGTGTTTATGCCTTTAAGAAAAAAATCAGCTTTATTGAGTCATAACTTACATAAAATCAAACTCACTAGTTTTTGTGTATAAATTAGTAAGTTTTAACAAATATACATGTTCACAATCATGGAATAGGCGATTTCCAGAAAGTTCCCTCATACCTGTTTGTTTTCGGTGCTCTCTCCCAACCCCAACCCCAGGCAATCATTTTCTTCCTGCTCATATATAATTTTTTTTTTAATTTCATATGAATGGAATCATACAGTATGTAGCTTTCGGTGTCTGAATTTCTCCATTTAACATATGCTTTTGAGACTCATTCATGTTATTATACATATCAGCAGTATGTTCCTTTTTATTGCTGAGTGATAGTCCATTGTGAGAATATCCACAATTTCTTCATCCAGGTACCAGTTAATAGATACTTGGGTTGTTTCCAGGGTTTTGCGATTACAAATATAGTGAATATTTAAGTACAAGTCTTTGTATGTAGGTAGGTTTTTATTTGTCTGGGGTAAGCTAGGAACAGGATTGATGGTCCTGAGTATTCGTATAGTTCTATAAGAAACCACCAAAGTGCTTTTCAACTGGATGCATTTGCATCGCCACGAGCCGTGAATGAGAAGTGCAATTTATCCACATCTTCCCCAACACTTGATAGTGTGAGTCATTGGGAACTGAGCCATTCCAGTGGGTGTAAACTTCTTTTTTTATGGAAGTTTCATTGTTTTTCCTCTAAAGGCAAATGATTTTGGATGCTCTTCAATGTATTTACTTGCCGTCCCTGTATCTTCCTTAATGAAATATTTGTACAACTCTGAGAACCATGATTTCTTAAATCAGGTCACTTTTCTTTTTATTATCAAGTTGTGCAAGTTCTTTAAATATTTGGAATACAAGCCTTTTGTCAGATAAATATGTGTATTTTTTCCCAATCCATGTCTTGCCTTGTCATTTCTTTAACTGTTTTATGAAGAGCATTTTTTTTTAATTTTTACAAAGTTTCCTTTATTTTTTCTTTTTATAATTCATGGGTTTTGTGTCCTATCTAAGAAATCTTTGCTTAGCTCAAGGTCACAACTATTTTTTTCTGCATTTTTATCTAGACATTTTACAGTTTTTGCTGCTGTTATATTTAGGGGTATGATTCATTTCTAATTCATTGTTTATATAGTGTAAGGTAAGGGGTGAGCTTCATTGTTCTCCATCTGGATGTCCAATTATTCAAGCACCATTTGTTGTAAAGACTATTCTTTCTCTTTTGAATTACTTTGGCAGCTTTGTTGAAATTCAATTGACCATATATTGAGGATGTATTTTTCCACTTTCCACTCTCTTCCATTGATCTATTATGTCTGTCTTTACACCAATAACACAATGGCTTGATGACTATAGCTTTAGCGTAAACTTCAATTCAGGTACCGCAATTTCCCAAAAACCTAATTTTTTAAGTATTTTGAATTTCCATATAAATTTTAGCATCAGCTTGCCAACTTAAAAAATATCCTGCTGTGATTTTGATTGGGATTTTTTAAATCTATAGCTAAATATAAGGATATTAAACTGAGTGATACTGAATCTTCCAATCCATAACATGTTTCATCTCTTCATTTATGTGGGTTTTTTTAAACTCAATTCAGCAGCGTATTGTAGGTTTTGGAGTACAGATCCTGCAAATATTCTGTCAAATTTGCCCTTGTGTGATATTATTTAAATTTTCATTTTTACTTGTTCGTTGCTAAGTATGAGAAATACATTGGATTTTTGTATAGTGACTGTATCTTATGGCTTTGCTAAACTCATTTATGAGTTACAGAATTCCTTTTATATTTTTCTTAGAATTTTCTACATAGACAATTATGTTGCTGTGAATAAATATAGTTTCCCTTCTTCTTTTCCAATCTGGATGCCTTTTATGTCTTTTTTTTCTTGCCTGATTGCACAAGCTAGGACCTCCAGTGCCATATAAAATACGAATGGGGAGCGTGGACATCTGTGCCGTGTTTCTGGTCTTTAGGGGAAAGCATTCGGTATCTTGCCATTAAGTATAATGTTAGCTTTAGGTTTTTGCTAGAGTTTTTATTTTTGCAAAGAGTTTTTGTTTTTAAATCATGAATTAGTGTTAAATTTTAAAAATCCATTTCTGCATCTAAGATGATTTTTTTTTCTTTTAACCTGCCATTATAGTGAATTACATTGATTGATTTTAGTATGTCAGGTCAAATTTTTCACAGCTAGGATAAACTTCTTTTGGTTTTGACACATTATACCCTGTGCATGTGTGTTGTTGGATTTGATTTGAAAAAAAAAAGAATTCTTATGTATTTTTACCTCTATAGTCTTATGGGATATTGTTCTTTTTTTAAAAAAAAAAAGTAATAAAGAGAAACAGGTCTAGTTTCAGTCTGATGATGTAATGATGTGTGATAACAGAATATGATGATGGAAGTCTCATAAAATGAGCTGAAAAGTATTCTCTCCTTCCCTATATTCTGCAAGAGTTCCTGTAGAATTAGGTACAGGTATTCTTTAAATATTTGGTGGAATTCACCAGTGAAATAGAAAGAGCCAGGAGTTGTTCATGTGTTTGATTTCTTTGAGGTTGTGTGTGTGTGTGTGTGTGTGTGTGCATGTGTGCGCACAGAAAAGTTTTAAATTTAACATTTGATTTATGCAATAGATACAGCAAATTTTAGGTTATCTTCTTGAATTATTTGGATATTTTGTGTCTTTTCTTGTCCATTGAAAGGTTGCTGCTTTATCTCTTACCATAAAGTTGCTTAAACTATTTCATGATTGCCTTTTTAATATTTTTACCATCATTTGGAATGTCCCCTCTTTCATTCCTGTTAAGGGTCGTTTATGTCTTTTCTCTATTTTATCTTCATCAGCTTGTCTTGTCTAAAGATTAATCAATTTGGGGGCACCTGGGTGGCACAGCGGTTAAGCGTCTGCCTTTGGCTCAGGGCGTGATCCCGACGTTGTGGGATCGAGCCCCACATCAGGCTCCTCCGCTATGAGCCTGCTTCTTCCTCTCCCACTCCCCCTGCTTGTGTTCCCTCTCTCGCTGGCTGTCTCTGTCTCTGTCGAATAAATAAATAAATAAATAAATAAATAAATAATAAAAATAAATAAATAAAGATTAATCAATTTACTTAATCTTTTCAAAGAACTAGATTTTGCCTCCACTCATTTTTTTCTATTGTTTTTCTGTGTTCTACGTCATGTGTTCCTTTTTTGTTTTAATTGTTTCTTTCAATTTTCTAGGTTTATTTTGCACTTTTCTGTTTGAAGTTTCTTTTTTGGAAGATTTGAGACACTCTCTTTTCTACCACAAGCATTTAATCCTAAACATGTTCCTCTAAGAACTACTTTAGACGTATCCCACACATTTATTTATTTAAATAGATATCGATATAGATACAGATATAGTTTTCATTTTCTTTTTCCAGGTTTCAATGTAATTTTTTCTTGGAATGGTTATTGAGAAGTAGGTTGTCAAATTTCCTGGTCTTCTAGGGTTTTCTAGATATTTTATGCTATTGATTTTTACTTTAATTTTGGTACGGTTAGATAACTATATTCTTTTATTCCTCAAATTTATTGAGACCTTTTTATGCTCTGTATTGATGATAAACACTCTTCTTTTTTTTTTTTTTTTTTTTTTGGTTTTTCCTATTAGCTTATCAAAAGTATTTATGATAAATTTGTGCTGAATTTTATTAAATTGTTTTCCTGCAGCCATTGAGATGATTATATACATATTTTTTTCTCTTTTAATTTGTTGATACCATGGTCTATTTTTATAGAATGTATTGTGTTAAACAAATCTTGACTTTTCGAGGTGAGTCTGGTATATGGTATTTTTAAACATAACTGAATTTGATTTGCTGATACTTTAACTCGTGATTTCTTACTTCTATCTCAGTAAGAGTAACCTATAATTCTACTCCTCTTACTCTGTCCTCTAGCTTTGAAACCAAGCTAATACTAGCATTATACAGTAAGTTGGATAGCATTCTTCCTTTTTCTTTACTAGAAACATGCGTTAAAGTGATAGTTTATTTGTTCCCTGATGGTTTGGTAAAATTCATTCATAAAATAATCTAGACCCAGAGTCTTTCTAAGAGATACATCGATACAATCTATATGCCAGAAAGTTTGTTTTGTGAAACCAATTTGTCTATTCAAATATTTTATTTCATTCACTTCAATACTAGTCATTCACAGTGTTTCAATGATCATCCATTTCATATAAATTGTCACATTTACTGTAACAAAGTTATTCACGAAACCTCTATGTCCGGTATTAATCATTTTGTTCACCATATTTTTATTTATAATTTTCTCCTTTTTCCCTCAATTAATCCTTCAGAGATTTTTCTGTTTCAGTAGTTTTTTTTAAAGAGTTAGCATTGATTTCATTGATTCTTTTTAATTTTTCTAATATTTGCTCTTATGTTTATTATACCTTTGCTTCTATTTTCTTTGGTTTTTTCTATGGTTCTTTATCTTATTGAGTTAAATACTTGCTTCACCAATTTTTAAACTTATATATTTTTAAATACATATCAATAAAATTAGACATTCCCATCAAAAACTTCAATTTTACCTTCTATAATTAGTGACTTTGCTACTATTTAGTTTTAAGTAATTTGTTACATTACATCTTATTTATTCCGTGAATTATTGAGTTTTCTTCTTTTTTAGTGTCTAAATATATGGTGGGCTTAAGAAATATCGTTATTTCATTGATCTCTGATTTTCTTGCCATGTGTTTAGAAACAATGGTCTATTTGATATAACTTTTTTGGTATTGGTTGAAACTTTCAATACGGATTCTTATTTGGCCAATGTTTGTAAAAAATACATGGATAATCTTAAAGAATTTGTATTCTGTGTTTTTCAAGATTTTATGCATAGCTTGAGCTTTAAAGTATGTTGTTCAAATTTTTATATTCTTGCTAAGTTTAAATCTTCTTTTTTAACAGTTGCAAAAGAAGGCTATTAAACGATCTCACTCTGATTTTGGACTTGCTCTTAACTCTGTAAACTTTTGCTTTATATGGATTATAGTTACATTTTTAGTTGCATTAAGATTCATGATTATTATATATTCTGAGAAGGTGTTCCTTTTATTATAAGTAACAACCTTTCAAATCCTTAATGACAATTTTGACTTGATATTTATCTGATATTCATTTGGGATTGCTGATATATTCTTTTTTATTCTTTCACTTTCAAATTTCTGCATCATTTTATTTTTAGATGTGTCTCTTACAAAAAAACCTTTGATTTTCTGATTCCTCCAGTCCTCAATTTGTCATTTTGTTAGACAAACAAAAACATGTTTGTCCCCTTCATATAATTATCATTAAATCCACTTTAAAGGTAAGGAAATCCATGTTCATGAGGGATTGACTTGTTACAGGTGACATCTAGAAAATGTCATTTTATTATGTCCCGTCGTGTCCTTTTAGAGGCATCTGTTATGGGCTTGTGTCCCCCCAAAATCTCTATGTTGAAGCCCTAACCCCCAGTGCTTCTGAATGTGGCCTTCTTTGGAAAGAGAGTTATTACAATAGTACAAAAGGACATTCGTATACAAATGTACAAATGTGTACACATGTACAGCAAACGAAAGTTATCAGGGTGGGTCCTAAGCCATTATGACTAATGTCCTCATAAAAAGAGGAAAAATGGACACAGACAGGAACACAAGAAGAATGCCGTGTGAACATAGGGTGATACTTCTACAAACCAAGGAACAGCAGTGTCATCTGACCACCGGGCTAGGAGAGAAGCCTGGGACAGATTCTCCTACCCAGACTTCAGAAGAAAGCAACCTTGCTGATATCTTGAATTTGGGCTTCTAGACTCCAGATCCCTGAAACAATACCTATTGTTTAAGCCACTCGAATCGTGGTATTTTGTTACTGCAGCCCCAGGAAACTGCTATAGCATCTTTATAGAACGAGAAAGCTTCCTCTGCCAATACGCACATACGTATGTACCGTCTTGCAGACATACCATGGGGAAGTCTGTCTAATACATGACATTGAGAAACAATAAAATCTCACCATCCGCTTGGAAGATCTTGCAGGTAGTGGAGTATAAAAGGGCAGGGGCCTGGGCTGGGTCAGGAAACTTGAGTTTGGACAAAAACAGTTTCTGCTGGCTCTTGGTGTCATTTACACATCGAGAAGGCCACCACAAGTCTGACTTGCCTGAACTTCACGTTTTCAAAACATTTTGCCAACGAATCTGCCTTTGTGATGACATAATTAATTTGATTGCCCAATGTTTATGAATCAAAAACATATATAACAGGATATGCAATAAAATCACTTCTCCAAATTCCAATGATGTCACCAGCAGCCAACCAGAGCTGAAGGGGCATTCTTGTGGATTCATCCTAAAGCCCCTGCACAGCTGGGCCAGATGAGTGGGGGGCCTAGCAGGGCAGCCCTGGGCGGCCGGGGAGCCCACATCTGCCTGAAACACCCCATGTGGCCTCATGAGTCGAGCCTGTCCATAAGGAGGCTCTCCCATCTGGCCTGAGTATCAAGCGTTCCCTGAAAACAGCGGGTGAGAATGGAATCCTATCCTCTCCCTGCTCCGGCCTGGGTGCGCATTCCCGGGGAGGGCCCACGAGAGGGGGAAACTAGACAGGGACAGGGCCGGTTCAGAGAAGCCAGTGGTTGTCTTGCCCACATGTAAGCATGAAATTCAAGTCCCCACCGAGGGACCGTGGAGAAGAGACCCCAGGTGGGCCAGGATGAGCGCTGAGTGTGTGGTGAGCTTCAGCCTAAGCCCATGACCACTCCATCATCTCTGCACATCGGCGGACCCGGGTGTCAGGTCATCCCTGGCAGCCGAGCATTTTGTCCCTGAGCAAGTTGCTTAACTTCTCTGGATCTCAGTTTTTTGTTTTTGTTTTTTCTCCTTTGTTACATAAAGGTGGTGAGTCCCCATGCTTCCTACCTCATCAGAATGTACGTGAAATTTTGTTTCGTATTCTGTAGTTCAGCAAACATGTTCTAAGCATTCCTAGCTGTCATTTGTGCCATAGCAAAGACATACTGAGGGCTTACGATGTGCCAGGAAACAAATCAGCTGCCAGAGGCTAGTGGGGAGTGGACCAACTGTGTGTGTTATCCTAGGAACATGTGGAAAGGGCAAAGGGACCCTTCAGGTTCACAATGCATCTTTCAACTTCTAGGTAGTGGGTGGCACTATTTAGGGGAAACATCAGCAAGGCAGGTGCACTGGCTTAGTGTGGGGTTTGGGGGAGCAGAATGAGTTGCCTGGGAGGGTAAGGTGGCATTCCAGGGTGGGAGGACCCATGTGCAAAGGATGGAAGCCTGAGGAAACACAGCAGGTACCAGGGAGGGCAGAGTTCCATGGCTAGCCAGGGAGTCAGGGCAAGCCGGAAAATGAGATTCTCTCCCTCCAGGAGTTTACAGTCTAAATAAGAGATGGGGAGAAAAGAGCAACAAAGCAAAATCCTTGGGAAATCCCATTTCTGGAAATTAAAATAAACAATCCTTTTCCAGGGCCACCTGAGAAATGGTACACTGAGTCTCTGGGCAGAGAGATTGCTCGGAGCCTGGGTGCGAGTAGGGGTGCTCGAAATCTGGACTTCAGAGTAGCTGAAGACACTGGAAACAGTGAGGTCGGGGTCTGCAAAGTAGGAGAAAGAGAGAAGCCTGAACAGGTCCTCAAGGCCTGGAGGGGGTCCAGCCTGCTCAGGCAATGGGGAGCTTAGCCATCAGGTAAGTGACGGGTAGTCTGGGGGCCTCAATGCCAAGAGAAAGAGATGTCAGAAATCCACAGAAGTAGGACTGTGCTCTCTCACTCAGCACAGTGCCTCCAAAAGCACAACAGTCATGGGCATAGAACTCCCGGTCCTGAGAGGACTGACCCATTGGAGACCATCAGACCTGGGTTTGAATCTGGCCCCATCTCTCATTAGCTCAGGGACACTAAGAAAGCAGTTGCCTCTCATGCAGCTTTCCTCAACTGTAAAATGACATAATACTCATACCTAGCTCCTGGAGAGGTGGCAAGTCCTCAGCAGCCCTCGCCACACGGCCCCAGGCTCAACGTCTTAGAGGAGAGGTCGCAGAGCAGCGGCTGCCAGCCCTGCTGGGAACAGGAGGACACGTCCCCTGCAGGGGCTGCTCAGCACCTTCCCTCGAGCCCCCAACTCTGCCAAAAACATCTTGCACAGGGACAAAGAGACAGGGCCCTGCGCCACGATGCCATCCCTGCTAGGCGGAGAAAGCTGTGGCCGTTTATCCACGCTCTGCAGAGTACAAAACAGAACAAAAACAACGAAAGCAACACACACACACACACACACACACACACACAAAATCAATTTCAAAAATAATAAACTTCCATCATCATTTGTGTCAATTTTCCTCGGAGCTGCTAGCATTCAAACTTTGGGATGTTTCTAGAGACATGGAGAGGAAAAAAAAAAAAAGAATGTTTGCACTTTGTGCTCAACCAGGGTCTTGCGAGTTCATTTTCCTCTCCCTCTCAGTTCTGCAGCCGCTGGTGCCCCAGGGCGCCAAAATGTCTTTCCCCGTCTCCTCGATGTCTCCCTCTGTCTATACTGCTCTCCTCGGTTTCCCTTGTTCTACACCTGTCCGAAGGAAGAGAGTGCAGAGTATACACCCTGATTCTCTCCCGGACCTGGATGGGCAACTGGAGGTTTTCAATCCAACAGGTACTGGCTTTTGAGCTGCAAAATATGCCAATTTCCTGGGCAGGTGTATCCTGCTGGGGAAGCCCCTGCAGAATGAGTCTCCGGGTGATAAGATTGGGGTTTTCCCGAAGACCTTCCTGGGACCCTCAGGCAATTGAGGGGCACAATGATCCCAAGGAGAAGAACAGAATAAGGGAAGGGCTCTCTGACATCCCGCTGCAGCGATGCTGAAATATACCCCCCTCCGCCTGGGATTCCGAGGCCGGCCCTTCTCTGTCATCCTATGGTCTTACTGCTGCACCAGTAACATTGGCCCCACTTGACAGATGACGAAAGTGAGACGGTGTGTGAGTCACAGGAGACAGGAAAAGGGTTTCCGTCCGAGTGGGCCGAGCTCCGTCCACGTTGGCCTGGGGCTCGCTTGCGGAGTTTTGCCTCGGAACATCCCGAGCCGCTCACAATGCAGGGAACCCCTCTTCCTCCCAAGGGGTATGACGGCTTGGCAGGGAGGCGGCCAACTGCTCAGTTGGTTGAGGAGATAATGATGCTTAGAGCTGTTTATCAACCATCTTTGAATGGCAGGCCCGGAATGCCTAATTAACTAGCATCCGTGGTCTGGTAACTCTTCTAAGAGCCTAGCCGTATCAGATCACTAACACTTCTGCATGGGTCTATCTCTCCCTAAAACCTGTGCTCGGCGCCTGATAAATAGAAGTTTCTGACGACAATAATTAATGAATGGGAGGGGAGGAAGGGGAAGGCTTTGTGGCCTGCCCCAAATCCCTGGAGCTCCCAGGAATTAAAGTTGATTTTTCTGCCAAAGGGAGGCCTGTGTGGACAACGTGCCACGAGGAAAGGGCCAGGGACGCTCAGCTGTTCTGAATTTAGCCAGGAACGCAAAGGCCGAAGTCCTGGGCCACCTGGCACCCAGCTGTTCATATCCTCATGGCCCCAGAATCCTGCCCTGCTGGGGCCCACAGGAACCAGCTCACATAGCCCTTCATTGTCTGTACCTTGCTGGGGTCACCCTGCTCCTTAGCCACAGACACAGGACAGAGACCAGGTCACCCTCGACGGGCCGGTGTCTCAAGTCCTATCCTGCCCCCCTCTGCTCCAGTCACAGCGGACAATATCGATACCATCCTTTTTATACAGGTCACTCTCCTTGCTCACCCTGTTCCTCTTCCTCCCCCTCTCCTCCAGGAGAATCCCAAATCATTGAGAAGACTTCCATGACCTGCTCCCTTTTGGTGCTGAGTTAGTTCCCGTCCTCCAGGCAGCCTGCCTGGATTCATCGTCTCCATCGTGACACTGTCCACACTGCACTGACGTTGTCCATGTCTGTGCCTGAGCTGCACACTCCACCCAAGCTTCTCAAAGTCACCTCTGGGATCCTGTCTTCTGCTGTCACCCCAGAACCCAAGACAGAGCCTGGCAGAAAAGAATCAGTGCACAGATCATTTCTCATGCATGGAAGAATGGATAATGAGCACATTCATAAAGGAGTCTTTTCTTTCTTAGCAGGATTTTTTCACTCTCTAAGGACAGGGATGTTGGCTTGGTTATAAATAAATTACCCAATAGGGCTTGCTTCTGAAATGAAGCAAGGGGGGAAGAGGTGTCCGGGCTTCTCCTGATATGCTTAGCACAAACCCCACAATAACAAGTGTGGCTCAGGGCCAGCCAGCCTGACATGCGAGGCGGCAGCCCTGTCTGATGGCCGGGTGTCTCCGCGCACTCAGCCCAGCGAGCGTCCCCGGTCCGCGGCCGGCCAGGCAGCTCCGACTCAGGCCTGAGAATGAGTATTTAGCCCTCCCACAGGAGCTCGGCCACCACCAGTCTTCTCCCCATCAACAAAGGTTTGCTGCCATGTCTGTTTCCACCAAAACAGAAAAGGAGACTCATGTGATGAAGGGGACCCAGGCCTGGCTGGCCCGGAGGGCTTTCAGCCCCCAGAGGAGATGATCATTGTGTTCCCTTCAATCCAGAGACACAGAAGTTCAGAGTCAAATGTGGGGTGTAAGCGGTGCCGTTTCACACTAATGGGATGGGACCCTCAGGCCACCCGAACCTCCGCTTCCTGTGCTGAGAAACAGGGTGACGGTGTCTCCTCTGCAGGGGACGAGAGGCGCGTCATGCAGGGAAAGTGCTGGATGTTGTGTCTGGAGCCTCCTAGGGCTCAGTCTGTATCCGCTGCCTTTCGCAGGCTGGGCTAGAGGCGGCAGGGAAGGCACAAGCAGCCGCTCGCTCGCGGACACATCCCATACACATTCTGTCCTGGGCCTGTTGCTGGCTCTCAGCTTGCACCTGCCTTGGCTCTCGGCTGCCGTTAAAGGTTTTTCCTTGAAGACTCAGCTAAAGATAATAAAACACCAATCTCCATCAGCCTCTAGCACACACACCCACTCGCCCGTCTATGGCCGGAGTTCCTGCTGTGGCCCCCAGCAGTCCACGAGGCTAATTAGTAACTAAGTCCTATCCCTCACCCGGACATTCTGTGGCTTCCAAGCTCTATGAGGACCTGAGCGTTCCTCTTTGCTCATGCCTGGATCTCTGGTGTCCGCGATGGCTCAGCACAGTGCCTGGAACACAGTGCCACCCCATACGTTTTGTTGAAGAAACAAGGGAGGGACCCTGGAGGGAGAATGGGAGGCCGGAAGGGACGCTCCCCCCATGTGACATCTCAGGTCACACGTCGTCTTAGAATGCTGTCTAGTTTGCTGGCAAACTCCTGCTCACGCTGCCAGAGATGACTATGGGGTTCCTGCACACCACGGCCTTCCCTCGTGTCCTTGGGAAGCAGCGCTGGTGACCTCATCCGCTCATCCAGCATCCTGCTTCCTCCGGCACCACAAGGACTGCTCCCCCCGAGTGGCTCCTGGAGACATGTGTCAAGTATGCTGCAGCCCACCCCCCCCAACACACCCCTGCCTCCAACACAGCATCCACTCCTCCCATGGCGTCTCCACGCTGGGCATTGGTCACCCCAGTCACTGGCATCTTTGGGCTGGTTTGTAATCCTCAGTTCACGCTCACCAGCGCCCCACATGGGCCCTCTCACCAGCTGGCGGGGGTGGGGGTACACCGGGTGCGCGGGCTCTCGGCTTCCTGGGGGAACCTTTAAAAGGTTGTGAGCTTTTGCAATGGCATGCTTGGCTCGTAGTGGTCCCAACAGGATGTGAACTCAGGCACCAAAAGCAGTTCCCCGGCCCCTGCACACGTACTGTGATTGGAACTCACACGATTGATGGAAGAACAGAAGACACTTACGTTTACTGATAACAGTAAGTCCAAGTACCCACTTCACGCAAAATGGAGGCCTCATTACCTGGCGTTTGGTCCAAAACATGCTTTCTTGGGTAAGTCATTCGTTCATTCGACCAGCATTTCTGAGGGGTCTACTAGGGGCAGGCTGTGTTCTAGCGTGGGGGCCCTTTGACAGGCAGGATGGCAAAAGTCCTTGCTTTCGCAGAGAGTGAAGGGGACAAGCAAGCAGCAAAGTCAAATCTGCAGCCAGGTAGTAAAGAATGCCATGAGGGAACACCGAGCGGTTTTAGGGCAGAGGGAGTTTCCTGAGCTTCTGCTTAGGCAGGCCCAGTTCGCCAGGCCTCTGAGGAGCTAACACGGGACCCCTGAGATAAGTAAGGCTGTGAGCCATAGGCCACTGGGTCAGGCACTCCAAGCAGGGGCCACAGCAGGTGCAAAGGCCCAGTGTTAGGACTGTGCTTAGCATGCATGAAAATCAAGGGGCCCCGGCCACGGGCAGCCCGCAGGGGGAACAGGGGCCAGTGGAAAGCATTTTGGTTTTTATCAGGGAGCCAGCAGAAGGACTTGAATATCAGGGCCTTGGACACCGTCACAGTGAGTGGTTTGCTTCTAGTCTGAGGTCAGGAGCATGGCAAGCAAGGAACGATACAGTGCATCTTACATTTTGAAGGTATCGCTCCATTGGGATAGGAAGGACTTCGAAAGCAGGCAGGACTGAGCCTGAAATCCCAGCTACACCACTGTGTCACTGCATCCAAAAGGGAGGTCTTCACAGGCTGTTGTGAAGATTTCATACCCACGTAATCCTCGGGTAATCTGCTGGGAGCACGGGAGAACCCAACAAACACTGGTTTCCTTCCCAGTGTATTTTCCCAAAGCCAAGACTCCCTGCATGCAAGCAGCTAACTGTAGGCTTCTGACGCATGTGCAGCTGACAGCGCTCTGAACAAGTAGCCCCCATTTCGGAGAGGACGGTCCTCCCCTGCGGGTGCTATTCAAACCCCGATATTGAGCATGCAACCCGTACTCTCTCTGCGCCCAACACACAGCCATCGACAGGGGTCATTTCAGTCCATGTCCCTGCCCATACTTCCTTGTTCAGGAACACTGACAACCCGTGTGAGCTTAACCTTGCTAGACGCAGTTCACACGGCCTGTGCCCTTACTCAAAACTCAGTAATAATAATAATAACAACAACAACAATAATAAACAACCCGGGCACGTGCCGAGGCTCACCGATGTAATTTCCATGTGAAGCTAGTACGGGTTGTCTCTTCTTGCTGCCGCTTCTCAGGATAAAAGTTTCGGACCGAAGGACTGTGAAATGCTGGAACAGGTGCACCCGCTCACCTCCAAGGCAGCAAAGCCCGCCCTTCCCGCTGCATCACACCTCGTTCCCAAATTGCCTTTGCATGTCTAAGGCACTTAACTGAGGCAGTGGAGAGCAGTGTTTTAAAAGATTAGAGAAGAAGGTGGGGCATTTGTCCAATCCGTGCAACTTTCAGGGGCCCTCCTTTGTCCTTGGAGGGGAGCCAGCCCGTGGCCGTGATAGCTACATCTGTTTATCCTCCACGTCAAATGCCCTTTGTCTACACCGTTGACTTTGGAGCACACATGTGTTGATCCCCACGGACCATTCTCAAACTTGAGACAAAAGCAGCTCATTGCTTTTTTTCAAAAAGTAAAGTCAGAGGTTTGTTTCCGCCCCCCCTTACCTTCCTGCACCTCCTTGTCCAAGATGCCCATCGGAGTCAGTTGCTAGTAAGACCGGCCTCAGTCGGCAGAGGCGTCTGGCTGGAGCCGCACAAAAGCTCAGACCGCCCTTTTGAGGGCGTTACCACTAGTTCATTCTACTGCTGTTCACCCTGTGCATGACGGGCCTTCGACTTGGCAGCCTGGCAGGCGACTTAGGGTCTGTCTGCTCGAGGGCCTTCCACAAAGCGTCCCCATGGCTCCTGTGCAGTGAGTGCCCACCACGGGTCGGGTGCTGTCGCTGCATTTTGTCCAAATCCAGAAATACTCCTGGGAGGATTTTTAGCCCTCTGAGGAAACTGAGGCTCCAAGGAGATAGGAAGCTGCCTAGAAGCACGGCTGGCACGTGTCTACGCCAAGGCCGGAGCCCAGACGCCACCACACTCACCACTTCCACCCTGCTGCCGGTCACAAGGCACGTAGGCTGTGCTCCTCCTCGCCAGTGCCGTGCCGGCCGCGGGGACATCCAAGATCAAGCCGACACACCAGAGCCCTCGGCCACTCGGGCTGAGTTTGCGTTCCCGCAGAAGCACCACGTGAGGCCAGGGTTCGCAAGCAGGCAGTTTGTTTTTGTTACGTTCTTCATTTCTGGCAAAAAAAAAAAAAAAAAAAAAAAAAAATTTTCTTTTTTTCTTTTGGGAAAAAAAAAAAAAAAAAAAAAAAAAAAAGGGCAGTAAAACTAAGTCACCTTGAGAGCAATTGGTATTGTGGTTATGACCGCACAGCAGCTAGAAACAAATCGGGCTTAACCCCACCGGGGGCTCGGGGAGACAATACACAACGTGCCTGGAAATTACCCACTCCCAAACCAGGGACGAGGGATCTGGGGTATTTATCCCTCATCTCACCGTCCACCGTTGGCCGAGGGTTGCTTCAAGGGCATTAACTCTCAAGCGTTTTCAAGTTCTCACCCACATGAGCAGAGCGTGCCCCCCCGCCAGGAAGGAGGGCTGGCAGGCAGACGTTAACTGCACGTTAAGGGCCACGGGAAGGCCCAGGGCTGGCAAGTTTTGAACATCTCCATGCCAGGCATGGGGCCTCTATCTCCCTACCTCATACAGAGAGAGGCAATGCATAATTATGATAAGGAGTGCAGATATCTGGAGTCCACATTTATAATCTATGTCATCTTGAACAAATCACTACCTATTTCTAATGTCTGCAGTGAGATGAGAATGCTTATAATGCCCGCTGCGTGGAATGACACAGGGATTGAAAGAGATGAGGTGTGTCAAGCCGTCAGCCCAGTATCCAGTGAGTTCCCTAAGCCGGTTAACATATGAGTAAGCCGTACTATCCTTAGCTCGTTAAATGTCCATACTGACCTGTGATGGAACCGAGTCTTCTGCGGCTTAAACAGGTGCCTGGTGTCCTCCAGGCCTCAGACAGCAGAAGACGATCGTGATCTAAGTCTGTGGGACACCAGTTTGCAGAGGGAAGAGGGAGCTTGTAAGGACCCATGTCATGATGAAAATCAGGACGTGAGCTCTCCTTCGTCTCACTCCGAGGAGCATGGGCTCAAAGTAGAATGAGCTCCTTACCCCTCTGCCCCAGAAGCACGAATACAGGAAACGGTGAGCTCTGTAGCTACGTTTCTTTCCAGATTTATAATATAGCCGTTGCCCCAAGTGCTTGACGTGGATGTGCTGGAGGTTTGAAGGTGCTCTCTAAAGCTCAGGATTTCTGTGATTCATGTTTTACTGGATGGTGGGCCACAGAAATGCTATCCAGGCTCAAAAGAAATAATTCAAATAGGGGACATTGTCTGTTGCATAAAACCTCCATTTAAAGGTTTTTCCTTTTTTTCTTCTTCTTTTTTTTTTTTTTTTAAGTGACTTTGGAAGTAAGTTTCAACCTGAGGAGAAGGATCAAAAGCAAAATTGATGGTTTCAGGGTGAGATTTTTCCCTTCGGTAATTTAACTGTCCTGATAGAGATAATGATGTCCACCTGTCAAGGCGAGCAGGCAGGAGAGCTGCAGAGAAAGATAGCAGGAACCTTCCAGAGCCTGCACAACTCTGAGAGCTCTGCGAAGGCACTGGGAGGAAAGAACAATTGGGCCTCTCTCCCGGCCTGGCACTGCCCTCTTTCTCCAAACTGGAGAAAGGATTTGAAGGGCACGGCCATCCCCAGGAGGCTGATGAGGACGAGTGGTTCGAGGTTCTGCACAACTTGTAATCAGCATTTCCTCCTGTGTGCCCTACTGTGCAAGGCACCCTCCCTAAATTAGCTGACAAAGCTTCTTGATGACCCCGTGAGGGTTGGTGTCAACATTCTTAATTTACAGATGTGGAAACAGAGGGCTGAGAACTTGGCATTAGTCAGAGGCTTGGCCAGTTTGAGCTCCTACCCACCATGTCACACTGCCCACGTTCCCTGTGACCCCAAGCACAGTGCTGCCAGAGGTCAAGTTTTCAGCTCATTTCAGAGGGAGGTGAGCAAGAACCAGAGAGGGGCAATGACTTGTCCAAGGTCACACAGCAGGTGCGTGGCACAACTGAACCTTGAACCACAGTTCAAGGTCTGACTGCAGGCTACATCTCAGCTGGTGGGGGTTTGGAGGACCTTTAGGTGGTTGGTTTTCCTTAATGGTTCATCTTAGTTATTAAATCGGGCACCTTAATAGTTTTTGTTATAATTAGCTTATGCTTTGTGCTACCGTATCAATAAAGAGTAGTTAAAGTATACTTGAAATTTGTGTTGATTATGTCTTTTTCTCCCGGAATAAAAGAACGTCTGAACAAATCTGTGTGTGTGTCTAAACTTACACATACGCATTACTACAGACATGTTTCATGTGTTCAAACATGTTACATATGCAGGAATTAATACACACATGCATAGGCACACCTCTCTTTGTATTGCTTAGAGATAGTAACACTCATTGAATATGCTGATTTCTGACGCTACTCCCCCTGAACATAGGGCTGGCCTCATAATAGGCAGGTTTGATCTTGTTGCATAGCAAGACCCGAATGAAGGTCAAAGATTTGCCCTTGTGGCTCACAATGTGGTGCTCATCCTTGGAACCGCTGTTCATCTTCTTGGTCCACAGCATCTTCATACTATAATCTATCTTTCCTGATAAACCATTATATACAACGCTCATCAAACCTCAAGGTCAGCTTGAGCTTCCTGCCTCTCTTGGAAAGGCCACCAGGGTCCCCAAAATGAACATGACACATGCCGCAGAGTGCAAGTTTTATATCCGGCCATCCGAAAGACAGTGTGCAGAAATCTGTCCGGCTTTTTTTGTTTGATGCGATGACAGAGAGCAAAGAAAACCCTTAAATTTATGTTATGGTTTTCTGTATACCTCAATGTATTCCGCAAAGTATCAAAGGTAGTGCAAGTAATACATAGACCTAGATGGCCAATATATCATCGCCACTCCGGAGGGCTTCATAGTTCACTCATTTTGAAACTGAACACGATCAGGTCATTATGTAAATAACAAAATGTGATGTGTAATTTTTTTTAAAGAATATCTGATAAATTATCTGTGATCATTTTGGTATTGATTAAGTTAATATAATAAGCACTTACCTTACTATGACCCCCTCACGTTAATAATCTGCCTGAAAAGATAAGCCAGGGTCTGTAAAAGATTAGACCTGGTAGAGTGGGTGTGAGTACATGCTGACCTCAACCTTACTTCTTAACGTACAAGAGAATGAGAAGAAGCTACCCAGCCTAAGAGCCCCCTTTCTTTTCTTTTCTTTTCTTTTCTTTTCTTTTCTTTTCTTTTCTTTTTTTTTTCTTTTCTTTTCTTTCTTTTCTTTTTTCTTCTTTCTTTCTTTCTTCCTTCCTTTCTTTCTTTCTCCTTCCTTCCTTCCTTCCATCCATCCTTCCTTCCTTTTTTTTTTTTTAAAGATTTTATTTATTTATTTGACAGAGATAGAGAGAGCCAGCAAGAGAGGGAACACAAGCAGGGGGAGTGGGAGAGGAAGAAGCAGGCTCCTAGAGGAGAAGCCTGATGTGGGGCTGGATCCCAGAACGCTGGGATCACGCCCTGAGCCGAAGGCAGACGCTTAACCGCTGTGCCACCCAGGTGCCCCCTTCCTTTTTTTTTTGAGAGAGAGAGAGAATGAGAGCAAGCACAAGTGGGAGGGGCAGAGGGAGAAGGAGAGAGAATCTCCAGCAGACTCCACGCTGAGTGCAGAGCCCAACACGGGGCTTGGTCCCATGACCCTGAGATCATGACCCGAGACAAAACAAGAAGTCAACGCTTAACTGACTGAGCCACCCAGGTGCCCACCCCTATTTTTTTCTAAACAGGAAGTCTGTTGCCTACCATTCTTACTGACTCAACCCAAGCTGATATCATAAGGGCCTGTACCAAGTCATAAGTAAGTATGACTATAGTCTCTAGTCACACCTCAGTCTCAGGTCTACCCCTTAAAGAGGCTATTCTCCTTTCTTTTTCTTAGAATTTGTGTTTCTAAGTAAGTTTGAAACCCCTCACCTGTGTTTGAAGTGTGAGATTTTCTTCTTATTTTCCATGCGTGTGGCTAATTTGAATGGTTAGCTTCTGTCTCTCAAAGCCATGATGTGAGTCAACATTGGTCTGTCTTGAGTCAGAGCCAGTAGTTTCATTCAAACCCTCTGAATCATTTGATTCAGAGAAGTTTCACAGTGGAAGCAACATGGAGATCATTACATCAAACTCTCATTTTTAGACAGTCTATCTGAAAATCAGGCAAAGAAAGTGAATTAACCACGGTCACACAGCAAGTTCGTGGCAGAGTTGGGGATCGATCCAAGTGGTCTGAGATAGTGTAATCACTCACTCCACCACACTGCTTCACCCAACTCAGAAACACTCACAGTTTATGAAAAGGGGATTGTCCCATGTCCTATCTGTCCCAGTCTTTGGCCATGGGTCCACATTGCCTGGTGTGACTGTCCGCCCTTTCACACACGCCCCTCAAAGTTTATCCACTGCTCACTGTTGGAAATGCTGCTCAGAATCCCACTGTTACCCAGTTTCCACTATGTCCATGTCCAGAAGGGCTGCCAAATCAAACTCTATCTCAGAGCAGAGTCTGTACTTTATGTCAGCAGGTCTTACCAGGATGCACCTGGGTATAACTCAGATAAGAGTAAATAATTACAAAGGGAAAAATATATCTTAATGAGCATTGTCTTCAAATATCTAAATTCATGTTATATGTGAGGAGTTAAATTTGTATCCACAGAGGGCCTTTCAAGGGGCTGCTCCGTTTATTAACCAATTGAAGACCTTCTGTCCATGACAACTGGCCAAAAAATAAATGTGTTATCTTTTGAGGAAAAGAGTTGCCCAACCTAAGAAGAACAAGGTAGCCCATCACAATGACCCATGCAGGTCTGGGGTTATGTCTTAGCTCTGACATTCAAACGATGAGACTTTGTAACTCCACACAATGGTGAACATGCCAAAGATGATGATGATGGTGATGATGATGATGGTGATGATGATGATGATGGTGATGATGATGATGGTGATGATGATGATGATGATGACGATGGTGATGATGATGGTGATGATGATGGTGATGGTGATGATGATGATGATGGTGATGATGATGATGATGGTGATGGTGATGGTGATGGTGATGATGATGGTGATGATGATGGTGATGACAGTGATGGTGATGATGATGATGATGGTGATGGTGATGATGATGATGATGACGGTGATGATGATGGTGATGATGATGATGGTGATGATGATGATGATGGTGATGATGATGGTGATAATGATGGTGACGATGACGGTGACACTGATGAGAAAAACAGTGATGAGGAAGACAAAGTGATAAAAATATAAATAATGCCTGCTTCTGTGAAAAATGTTGAGTAAGACATCCTTGCATTGGTGGGAAGCGGAGGAATCAGATGGCTTCTAAGATTCCCCACTTCCCTCATGATTCCATGACTGTCAAGTAATAGAGTAGAAACAACAGAGTTTTAGAGTCAGATCAACAGCTGGTCAGATTCACTTGGATGAACTACATGATCTTGGTCAAATTATTTATGTTCTTTGAGCCCTTTCTTTTTTTTAGCCCTGGAATGTAGTGATAAAATATCCATCATGCAGAGTGGTGGACAGAATTAATGTTTTTTAATTTTGTAAAGTACCTTGTCACAACTCCAGGTATCTAAGAGTCACCCAGTGAATATTAATCAATCTTTGATGAAAGATGGAAGGAAATAGGGGTGTTGACCTAGAGTACTAGTGACTAAAGAGGCAAAATGACTGGACTGATGTTTATCAGGGACTTGCTGGGAACCACGTTCAGTAGCCGTGCCTCGTGCCTTTAGAAAACCAAATAACAGGGAACGTCTCTATGTTGTCCTGACAAGATTCCAGGTGGGCTTACCTCTGAGCATGGTCCCCCTCATAGGCCCAGAATGTGTTAGACGAGGTTGGCAATCAAAGGTAGGTCCCTGCCTCCCCCTGGACCCAAGGATACAGAGACAGGTCTGCACACCCAGGCCCCATGTGGCCCCTGGCACTGAGTCCTGGCGCTGGTGGTCAGCGAATGTTCTGAGCAGACTGCCTCCTGCACACCCAGGAGCATCTGCAGCTTCGTGGATAGGCCCCCATCCCCTGAAAGAGCAGTCAGCGTGCCATCTGGGACGGCAGAAGATTCCCAGCCGCACTGCTGCTCACTCTCACTTGGTTCCCGCGAGCAGGAAGATACACAGGAACCAGTGGAGACAAGTGAGAGTCTAAGTGTAGCTTCTCGGACGTAATGAGGACAGACTCTATGCACATCACGTCAGAAGAAAGAGCAGAGGTTAGAAGAGCCAGAGGACAGGGGCCTCCCTGATTTCCCACAGCAGTAAGAAGCCACAAGCGAGAGCTAAAACGTCTGCTGTGCACCGGGCCTGCTTATTATCACTCTGACCGTTGCCCCGCTGGCCGTGGATGAGCGTAACTGGGGTCACAACGCGCTTTCAGGGAGCGCCTCCTGAATGTCCACCTGGGCAGGGGCTTCCTATGCACAAGCATCAAACCTCCAAACAAACCGGAAAGTTGAGCCCCATCTCCCAGAAGGAAACACAGGTTCAAAGAGGTGGGACTACGTGTCTGTGGTCAGCTCGGTAGTGAAGGCCAAAGTCGTGAGCCCTTCTCTGCCTCACTCCCTTATCCTCCCCCTGTGTTTGTAGAAGTCAAATGAAAGAGGCAATTTCAGCCGTCAGATCGGGAATACTGCCGGTCCTGCCTTCTGCAATATGGAGTGGGCTAACCCATTTAGTCAAGGGGCACTGCATTGAAATTTGCCTCTTGATGGGTTTGTTTCCCCTGGGAGACTTAGCTTTTTTGAGACAAGGAACTAGTTAACTTATGTTTATATCTCCGAACCCAGCGGGGGCCTGGCTGACTCTACGGGTATAGGCAACACACCGTACAAAATGGTGGCCGCCCCAATGATTAGTGGGGTCTCTAACTCCTAAACAAACTCGCCTTGTGCCTGGGCCAGTCCGTGCCTGTCTGGCAGGCTCCTCACCACACCCAACCAAGGTCACTAAACTAGTAACCACAGTCAACATTCACATTCTGTCCATTCTACTTCATAATGCTGCCACTGCCCCATCATACTCCATATAGACTGAGGTGATCCCCGAAGCCATCCAACATGCACTGATTGTACACTTTCTGTATACCAGTGGGCAGTGGGCCAGACTGGAGAGAAGGTTCCTTTACAGAGAACTAGGGCCCCAATATCTTGGTATGGAAACAGTAAGTCGACAGTTTCAACCAAGCTGCTATATCAGGGTAAATACCAGCTACAGAATGCCAGAGGTCCTGTGGGGTGAAGAGGTGACCCTGCACGGGGCTGGAAAAGGGGATCATGTCAACGAGGCCCTGAGACAGGATGGCACCCCATTATAAGCCTGTGTGACCCTTTAAAGGTGCTAGGAGACTTGGCATATTTGCAAGGTCCAGAGCATGGGAGAGAATCTAATGGCTAAAGAGATGTTTCTGGGGACACCCAAGAGCCACACAAGTCTTAATCTGGGTCCTGGGCTTAGCAGGTTTGGTTGAACACCAGGAGGAATACGCATAAGCCCACTAGTCAGAACACGGGGTGTCTGTTGCAGAGGGACCCTCGGAGGGTCCACGGCTGGGGGACACCGGGAAACATCTCAACAGAAAGGTACTCTGGAGCTGGGATTTGGTGAAGGGTCAGATGTTTGAAATGCAGAGATGGGGGGCTTCCCATCAGGGATCACCGCATGAGCAAAAGCAGGGAGGATTGCTCTGGGAAACAAGCATTTCAGCAAACCTTGTCGGAGCACCTGCGGCTGCACACCCTGCATGCAGCTCCAGGAGACAGGGCAGGATGAGACGCCAGCTCGCCCTGCCCTCCCCAGCCTCCCGGCTCACCTGGCCAAGCCAACAGTCTCCTCTCACACAGGCATCAAGGCAAAAAGCCAGAAAGACAGATCAGGATTGGAGGCAGAGCCAAATGGGAGCCCTGGGGTCCCAAAGGGCAGGAGTCAGAGACTCCTTCGAGCCAGGGAGCTTTCTGAGGAAGAAGCTATCACGTCACCCCATTCCCCAGGGAAAACAAACAAAAACATCAATACCTTCTGAGCAAATGTACTGGGGAGAAGGGGCGCTGGGTGTCCGCATTTGAAATGCCATCCACTGCCTTCCTGGAGTGGTCCTGCCCTCTATGGACACCAGGCAGATGGAGCTCTGGGATCTCAGAGCCCACTAGACCCCAAGGATCAGCTGTTCTGGAGAAGCTTATTTGACCAGCTGTCATCCACATCCACATGGAAGTAGGGGAGCTTGAAGAACAACATGGACATGGGGTATTTTACTGGGGATGATCAAACTTCAGCCAAACGCTGTGTTGTCACCTGTACTGATGCCCTTCTGTGTTGGAGATGGGTATTTAAACCAAGTGAGGGGAGCAGACTCTGAGCTCTCCAAGCTGGAAGGACGTGGGGCACATGGGGTAGCCAGGTGACAGCAGAGGACAGGGAGAGGGTGAGGGGACTTTCTTGTCACCAAATGCCATTGGCTCTGTGCCTCTCCTTCCTCGCTCTCTCCAGGCCTTCCCAGTGTCCAAATTCGTGTCTCCCACCTGGAAGCCTGTCCCTGAGCTCTGCACCTGCAGCTTACCCTCTTGTCTCCTAGAGGCTGTCCGGCTCCTCACACCCAGCAGCTCCAAACCAGAAGCTCTCACTTCCTGCGACTTCTGACCCCTGTGGTTTGTGTCTCTACCTGGTGGCGCAAGGCAGGAATCAGGCCACCCCTCCCTCTCCTGCCCTCGGAGCGTCTAAAGATTTTATCTGCTAGAGTTTTTCCCATTTGGCCTCTTTTCTGCATCACTGCAATTACTACTCACCCTCATGTCAGCCTGCCCCTAGAGGACCCTGTCCCAGGTCACTGGCAAAATTTGGAATGTCCTTCCCAGTCTCGCCTGGACCTTCCGTGGGCCCCTTCTCTCTGTCTTTCACTGAGCGCCAAAGAGCCCACATTTTCCTGCTTAGCTTATACACCGTGAGATTTCCTACCTCCCACCTCCCGGGTCCGTCCGTGTCCTTGAAGACTCATAGCAGGTCTGAGCATCTTCAGAAGGCCCTTGCTGATCCCTCCAGGCTGGGCTGGGTACCATTTCCCCTGTGGCTACAGCCCCCTGGCCCCTTGCTCTATGCTTCAGCCCCTGTGACATCTCTCCTAAGTATTACTTGTGTCTCTGTCTGGCCCCCTGGCCTGTGCGCTCCTTGGGGTCAGGCTTTCTTTTTGCCAGCACCAACTTTTGTCCACACAGCTGTGGGTGCTCGCAAAGTGTGTGTCCCATGGGCGTAAACTCGTTTCCTTTCTCCGCAGAACGGAGCTGCCATCGTAGCTCTAGAACTGCTCCCCGTGGGGTTTCACCGCCAGAGGGAAACTTTTCCCATCCCCCTACTTCACAGATGTGGAAACCGAGGCGCAGGGTGGGGGCAAAGCTCTTGTGCCACGCGTGGACTGGCCTGGGATCCTGACACTGGTCCAGGATGCCCGGCTAGCTACAGGCCTTCTCTGTGGCTCCCATCTCTGCTGACGCTGCCCCTGGGCCAACGGAAAGCAGCCCTCGTCACAGCCAGCCTACTCAGAATCGACCTCAGATGGAGGCAGGAATTAGCATCCTCAGGCTTGAAATGGCAGTAAGAGAATATGTCCCCAGCTCCCTAAGGCTCTGGCTGTCAGTGACTTCTGGAGGCCAAGACACTAATGAGAGTCTGGCTGAATTCTGAGCTCCCCTTCTAGCACATTCTTGTCAAATTCCCCTTCCGTTCTGTGTGTAGCTCCATCCTTAACTCACCTGCTGGCAGCCCTGGGCGTCTCATTCATCTGCCTATCGGCACCCCTCCCCCTCAAGTCAAAAGCCAGGCAAACAGTAGGTGCTCGGGAGAGAGTGGTTGAAAGAATTCCGTTCTCCTGGCTTTGGGAACGGGGCATGCGCGATTGTCCCCAGCAGATCGGCGCTCGAGCGGGTGGGAAGTGCTAACAAGCCTGCCGTGCTTATGTGCCTGGCACGGGGCTGTGCTAACGTCCACGGCCTCGTTCAGCCCTCAGTCCAGCCCAGGAGGTAGTCCGTTATCGTTCCCATTCTAGCCATGAGGAGGTGGGGGCTGTGTAACCTGCCTAAGATCACCCAGCCATAAATTTAAGCCTAACTTCACTAGACCCCAAGGCCTAAAATCCTATCAGCATTAGTCCATCAGGATGTGCTCATTCTGACAACAGTTTGTCATTTTCCAGGGGTGCGCTGGAGAAATAGAGCCCCGTCAACTTCAATCCCGTGGACTTATTTCCTTCAATTAAAGGAAGGAAGGAAGGAAGGAAGGAAGGAAGGAAGGAAGGAAGGGAGAAAGGAAGGGAGAAAGGAAGGGAGAAAGAGAGGAAGGAAGGAAGGAAGGAAGGAAGGAAGGAAGGAAGGAAGGAAGGAAGGAAAAGAGAGAGGGGGGAGGGAGGGATGGAGGGATGGAGGGAGGGAAGGAAGGAAGGAAGGAAGGAAGGAAGGAAGGAAGGAAGGAAGGAAATAACAACACCTGGAAGGCAAGGAAGGCAAGAAAGCCACTGTCATCATCACCCAAGGTGGGGAACGAGCCAGAAGCCAAGGGCTGATTGCCCAAGACACGATTATACTTAACACAAGTTCTTTTCCGTTTATACTTTTTAATTTTTTTTTTTTTTTGTCGTGGCTGCACTATTGGCTTGTGCTGTCTAAAGACAAAATAGTTAATTGGTTTATTTAGCCAACTATAGATGTATCCAGTATTATTCTTCATCGCGTGAATTAAATTAAATAGTTTATTTACCCCCATGCAATTCATTCAGTTCATTTAATTTAATTTCATAGTTATAACATGGGGAACAAACTAACTAGATTTCTCCCTTTGGGATGGAAATGGGCAAATATTTTGGTTCTGAATTAACAAGCAGCAAAGCTGATATTTATAATAAATCATCCATTGTTAGCCATCCTGATAATTATTCTGTGAATGGTCTAAAACAGACATGGGCGTGGAATAGACATATTGTTGGCTTTTGCTGCAGTTTAGATCTTTGTGTTAAAGCACACGCGGAACTGGAAATCCGAGGTGCCGCCAGAGCAGAGCCCTCGTTTCATGGGACTGGACCGAGCACCTGCTATGCGCCCGGCTCTGTGACAAGGATTAGACATCACAGCAGCCCTGCCCAGAACATGCCTGTGCCTTTCCTCTCCCCCAAGAAGACCCCCAAGCCCCTTACGAGGCTGGCAGGACCCCGCGACCTGGCCCCACTCACTTCTCCCTCTCAGCTCCTGGCTTTCCCTCCCTTTACCCCATTCGCCCCCCAAATTTGCTATAAAGATTAGCAATGCTGAACTGTGTGCAGTTGTATGAACTGGCTAAGCTGCCCTGGGACTGTGTCTTCTGCACTCTTCCTGCTGAACNNNCTGATTGCGCATTCAAAATTCAGTGTAGCTTCTCCCAGCTCTAGGCAGCCTACCCTAAAATGTTACCAAGCACGGCGACCATCACATCCTAACGCAAGTGACCTATCACCTGCTGTAGGAGCGTGCCCTTTGCCATCCCCCGAACAGGGAAGGAGCCGGTCTCTACCTCCTCCTTTCTCACCTGAAACCCCCATCTCCAGGAAATGGGCTGATTATAATACCTTCCCAGTATTATTGTTTGTTTTGAGGATTAAATGGCATTACGGTATGTAAAGGATTAAATGACAATGTATGTAACAGTAAGCCTCTAATAAATATTAATTCTCACTATTTGTTTATAGATCACACTTTCTACTAGACTGTGAGTTGGTGCAGAACCAAGGCTTTGTCTTGTTGTGTTTCACAATTCCCAGGAACTTGCACAGCGTTTCAATCAGAACTTGTCTTCTTCAATAAATGCATATATCATAATCTATGAAGACGGTCGGAGAATTTCAGGTAACAATTAAGACGCATCTGAGCAGTGGAAAAGGAGAGAAAGAAAGAGATGAGAGCTTTGTTATTCATGGGACAACAAATATTGCAAACAAAAGCTCCCGCTCTTTGGTAGATTTTGGACCCTCTCATGTAGGGCAAGGAGGGATTTGGGACATGGGCTGATTTTGGGAGTGTGCAGAGAAACTGCAGCCTTCAAATGACATCCATTGAGAAGCTTTAAAGCAGAAGGGTAAGTTCCCACTAAAAACAATGCAGTTCTCGGGGACGCCTGGGTGGCTCAGTCAGTTAAGCATCTGCCTTCAATTCAGGTCATGATCCTAGAGTCCCCCGATCGAGTCCCGCCCTGGCTCCCTGCTCAGCTGGAAGTCTGCTTCTCCCTCTGCCCCTCACCCTGCTCATGATCTCTGTCTTTCAAATAAATAAAAAAAAATCTTAAACACACACACACACACACACACACACACACAATGCTGTTTTGGAGTCCTTCTTCACCGGATAAGGATAAGCTCTTAGGCAATCTTTGCGGAGAAAAAGGCCAGAATTCTAAAGAGTTGCAGGAGATGCTTTCTTGAAGTGAGGGGAGCAGATCCAGAAAGGAAAAAAGAAAAAAGAAACCCAAAGACCGACGGGCCACTTGTGATCTCAGTGCTGTCTGCTGTGAGGTATGTTACCCGTTATGAGATGAGGCAGCACCCTGGGGCTGAAGACCCCTCACCTGAGAGAGGGGAGACGAGGGCCAGAGAATGAAGATGCAGGTGAGCTGATGTGGCGAAGAGGTCCGGGAGAAAGCAGGAGAAGGCGTGCAAGCGACCTTGGGGGCGTGATGCCCAGCCCTGCAACTCTGACTCTCCTGCCCCGCGCTGTGCATATCGGCTGGTCCCAGGCCTTAAAGCTGAATGCAATTCGTTCTAGAATGTGCTGCCATTCCTGCTGCATTCCAGGAAATTCACGTCATGAACTTGGGGCCTGATGGAGTTCTGACAAAGAGAACGCAGATCTGAGTCAGCCCTCCATGGGTCCTTCGTACCAGGGTCTGGCCCAGGGCTCCTGAGCCTAGTGAGGACTGGGGATGTCCTCTGTGTGCTCTGCAGAGGGGAGGCATGTGGGCCTGCTGAGTTACACCCCCACCCAGGAGATTACGCATGGGGGGGGGGGAAGGAGGGAGAGAGGGAAGGCCAGAGGAAGGGAAGGAGGGGAGGAAGGGAAGGAGGGAAGGAAGGAAGAAAAAGACAAGACAAACATGTGCCCGCTGACTCGAAGCCCATCGAACTACACTTGCCTACATCCTATCTGCAAAAATGTTGGGAAACACGATTTCTTACAATATTTGTTATGTGGTAAAAGATAAAGAACATAAAATTTACCATTTTTACCATTTTTGAACGTACAATTCAGCGGCATTAAGTGCATTCCCTTGTGCCACCACCGCCACCATCTCCAGAACTTGACCATCATCCCAAACAAAAAGCCATGTGCCTATTAAACAATAATGCCCCATTGCCTCCACCCCCAGCCCCTGGCACCCATCATCCAACTTCCTGTCTTTAAATTTTCTTATTCTTGGCCTCTCATGTAAGTGGAGCCGTGCCGTGTCTGTCGTCTTGGGTCTGACGTACGTCACTCCACATAATGTCCTCAGGCTCATCCATGCTACGTCACAGATCAGAAGTTCATCCTTTTTTTAAGGCTGACTAATATTTCATTTTTTAAATGCACCATATTTTGTGTATCCCTTCATCTTCTGATGGACATGTGGGTGTTTCCACATTTCGGCTGTTGTGAATAATGCTGCTGTGAACACTGGCATACGAGGACGCGCTCAAGTCCCCGCTTTCAGCTCTTTGGGGCATATAGCCGGAAGTAGAATTGCCGCATCGTGGGGTAATTCCATATTAAATTTTTTGAGGAACTGCCCTTTGGTTTTCCACGGTGAATGCACCATTTTACAAACCCACCCACAAAGGAAAAGGGTTGCAATTTCCCCAGTTTCCCACCAACACTTCCTGTTTTCTGTTTTTTTCAGGGAAAAAATATTATTTCTAATTTAGATGCATGGCTCCTTCCAACAACATAGAAGTTCTGCTAGTAAGGAAAGAATGGGGAGTGAATCTTGGGAAGAAAGAAACTTTTTTACCCCAGCACCTAATAATGTTAATTCCCTCAATACAGAAAGCAAAAACTTGAATGAACCGCCAGCAGATTAAAAAAAAAAAAAAAAAAAAGATAAATTCCCAACCCACATGAGTGTCTCTAACACCCTTAGGTCAAAAGACGATAGAACAGAGGTAACAGGAGTAAAAAGTACAGTAAGGTGAATATCACTAGTGAGACTCTGGCATGCAGCACGCACGTAAGTGTCTATATGTGGGATAGCTGCACCCACGTTGTCCGTGAGCTGAGCTCAGGTCAGGACCCCCCAGTTGAGCACCCAAGTCAGGACTGTGCTCAGAGGGCTGAACCTATCCCCCTCCCCTGCCTTCCTGCCAGGCACCCACTCTCTCCCACTTTTCTTTCTTTCTAGAGAATGAAGGCTATGACCAAAGCAGTCACCACCTTGCCACACGCCGACCACCAGACTGTTTCTGTGAGTCTTGCAGAGCTAAAATGGTTCAATACTTCTAGCAGGAACTGCAAGTTCTTAACCTATCCATGGTCTTCTTATCACCACTAGCATCTTCTTCTTCGTCCCTTTGTCCCTTTGAATTCCCTCGTTCTGAGATTAGCGTTGATGCACCTGCTTTTTTTCTTAGGTGAGCGGTTTGCCTGGAGGTCTCTTTCCACCTGTTCTCATCGTTGGAGTCATGTGTTCCGCTGCGCCTCTCCCACACAGCATTTTGTCCTATTTTAGTAGGTCTGTTTTAGGTGAGTTTATTTTATACTGGAATTGCTCCAATTTTGGACTTATTTCTGCCTTCTTATTTCATGTTTTCTACTTACGATGCTTTGCTTTCTTATTTTTCTCTCCTCTCCTTCTGTTAGATGATTAAAGTTTCTTTTAATCTTTTTGCTTAGCAGCTCCTGATTTGCAAATCATAATTCCTTTATTTTTTAATTTCTCTCAAAAAAAATTTAACCCACATATTTAGAGGTCTTTTCTCTAAAAGACATAAATATCATTGGTGCCTCTGTTTTCCTAAGCAAGACAATCTGCACGGAGCGTTTACTTCCTTCCAAAAACTCTCCACTCTCTGACATTGTTGTTGGAAATTTAGTTGCAGTTTGTTTTCACACATTTTATTTTTTTAAATAATAATTATTATGTCACGATTTATTTAGAACCCTCAAAATATTTGTTGATTGTATGATTTGCTTTCATCTCTTGCATCCAATTCCCTTTATCAGGGTTCATGTTTCTTTTTGCTAACCTACATCCTTTTGGTTGGCAAACATTTCTGTAACGTCCCAGATCGTAAACCGTTGAGACTTTGTGGACCCTGTGGTCTCTGTCACCATGACTCAGCTCTGTCCTTGTGTCTTGAAAGCAGCCCTAGACACTATGTAGCAAATGGGCTTGGTCGTGTTCCAATCAAACTTTATTTATAGGCACTGAAATGTGAATTTCATATCATTTTCATGTGTCACAAAATTTTATTCTTCTTTTATTTCCTTTCAGTCATTTAAAAGTATAAAATCCATTCTTGGACCGCAGACCACGCAAAACTAGGCGGGGACCTGGATCTGGCCCGTGGGCGGCAACCTGTGGACTGCCTTCTAGGATTTCTTGTTCTTTCAGGGGGAGGCTGAGGTCCACTTCTTGGTTTGTATATGTCTTTACATTTCTTTATTTTACATCATCTTCCCTCTTGAAAACTACTTGGGAAGAATAAGAAATTCATGACAGAAATCTATTTTCTCTGCCAATATATTACTTAATTACTCATCTGGCACGTGATACTGCTAATGAGAAATCTGATATCAAGGTGGTTTTTGCTCCATTGCAGGATTTCTTTTTTTTAATTTCCTCTGATATGTTGTGGGAATCTCCTTTGTATGTGTTATGTTTGGAGGTTTTTTTCCTAGATGATATCAGCCAATTTTTACAATGTCCATACAGCACATCTTCAAATATTCCTTATACGTGTTCTGAGCTCTGGTCCGTCCATTCTCTTTTAGAAACCCATATGCCATGGTTTCTGGAGGAGTCATCGTCTAAGTCTCAGTGTTTCCAGATAGTTCTCTCTTTGCGCTGTTATGGCCTTGGAGGTTTCCTCTGTCAATTACATCTTTGAAGGTACTTTCTTTTCTTTTCTTTTTTTTAACTTTTTATTCTAATCACCCAGTGCTCTTCATGACAAGAGCACTCCATAATCCCTGTCATATAAGGTCTTTATTTTCAAAAAATTTATTTTTATATATGGAAATCATTCTTGCTTTTCCCAACTCCTTGCTAATGTTTCAAATTTTCCTTTCCCCCACAGCCCTTCTTTCCTCCTCTCTTGGCTATTCTCGCTCCTTTATTTCATTCTGGATATTAAAATATTGTAAATTTTGTATTTAATATTGTAAATACTATAAATTTGGATTCCTTAGTGATCTTTTCTTTTCGTCATGTAACTAATCTTCTACTCTCTGCATTCTTATTTGTCCTCCATGGGCTTCACCTTTCTTCAATGTTCTGTGAGCCTTGGTTATGAGGTCAACATCACCCTGGGGGATTTCTCCTCCTTGCGTCCTAGGAAGCCCCAGGGTGTATCCTCATGGCTCCTAATCACGGGTTCTGCATGTATCTCAGTTTGGATCCCACCGCACATGTCAGGCTTCTCTGAAGACAGGCCCTACCCTTGGGTGACTCCGGGCCCTGCAGAGGGCAGAAGGCACTGCTCAAGTCCATGGACCAGGGCCTAAGCCACACCTCTGGGTAGACAGACACAGACCAATGCAGACTCTAGAAATGGGGCTCAGGGAGCAGATTTCTAGCCTCACTGCAAATTCACAACCAAAGTACAGTCTTCAGCCACGCCCAGACTCCCAGTCCTGGGCTCCAGCCTTCCCTGGACTCAATGCCCAGCGTCATGCGTGGGGCTGGGCTCTTCCCAGCATCCCCTTGGGCTTCAGGGACTCAGACCCTGCTGAGCACCACAGGTGCCTTTTTCCTAGGAAATATTTTGTGTCTTGATACTTGGAGAGTTCCCATTCCTGTTTAAGAGCACGGCTATGTGTTTAATATACCTCACTAATATTTCCCCTGCCTTCCCGATGTGTTCAGAGAAGTGAGGGAAGGTGCAGAATTTACTCTGTGCACTGTCTTGCACTGAAATTCTCATTGCCCTGTGAATACAATGGAGTAACCAAACCATATCCTATCTCTCAGGGTCATTTTTAAAACCGAGGGAGGTGAACACTTTGGAAACCACAAAGTGTCTAAAATGTAGCAAATAGTCATGGTTCTTTTTTTTTTTTTTTTTTACATTGAAGCTAAACCCCACGGATTCAGTGCCTAAGAGAGAAATTAAGATCAAGTGGGAGAAGTATTGATTTTTGTGGTTACCAGTGCAATGATAGAGGGGTCCTGGGGTTAAATACTTTGGGAAAGGTAGCAAATTGTGGCACCCTCCTGGAGATTCCAAATGCCCACCTATGTATTTCAGGCTGTGCAAAGGCTTGCTATAGACTCTGACCCCCTTCATGTTGTCTCATATTCCAAAATGCATTGCTCATGAAAAACTTTTTCCTAGAATAACTAAGATGGGCAAGAATGCATGACTCAGGGCGCTCCTTGAGGAGTCTTGATTTTGTGAAAACACTGAATTGCAAGAGACTGAATGAGGTTTTACTAATCCTAGGCACAGAGCAGGCAAACAACCTCATTGTTAGTACCAAAAGATCATAAGCAGTGATATATTGCAATCTGAAATAGGCTTACCTCATTTAATAACGTATCATAAATAAGGGTGCCTGAGTGGTTCAGTTGGTTAAGTGTCCGACTCTTGATTTTAGCTCAGGTCATGATCTCGGGGCCAAGGGATAGAGCTCTGTGTTGGGCTCTGTGTTCAGCAGGGAACCTGCTTGAGATTGTCTCTCTCCCTCTGCTCCACCCCCAATCTCTAAAAAAATAAATAAATCTTAAAAAAAATAATGTGTCATAAATAACAACTTGCATCACACATCAGAACTACATGAAAGACCAGTAAATTGGAGGTCTACTTTGGGGATGCTGGATAAGATTGGGCCCCTTTTAAGAAGAATGGGCTCATGTCATGAGTTTGAAGGTTAATTTCAACGTCAGGTGGCCTGAGTGTTATCTTCTATATAATGGGAATGATCTCAACCACAAAGGCATGTAATAAACATGCAACACACAGAGACCACAGAACAAACACACATTTTCTTCTGCTGTAGCCACTGCACCCTACCCAGTGGTGAAGAGAATATTAAATGAGAGCCACATGCTTCATCCTGCAAATTTGTAACTATTAGTGCTGAAAGGATCTCTTTTGTTTTCTAGTCCTGCATTAGGTCTTAAATAGTAGCTGATAGGTCATGGAAATTTACAGCTGGATAAGGTCAGAGAAATCATTTAATGAAAGCATCACCGTGTTTAGATAAAAAGACGGAGGTTCGGAAGCAAGTCATGACTTGTCCGAAGTTAGTGGCAGGTGGCAATTAGAACCTCGTCTCACTGGCTTCCCGCCCAGTGATCTTTCAGGACGCCACAAAACAAAAGTTTATCCAAGTTCAGGCAAGAAACCCAGTGCTTTAAAGAGGCAAAAATTTCAAAACTTTGTATTTCTTTCAGCAGATCTTCAAACACAAAAGAAGGGGATGAATCACATTCTACTTTCCTTTAAGTCACGTTCCTCCTTCCAATTTCTACAAATAGACTAGAGTTCTGCAGGATTTCGAGTGGCCAGCAGACGGGGTGAACTTTTGCTCTGTGTCAATGCTGCTGCCACTTTACTGGCCTCTCCCGGGAAAGCCTGAGCCTGGAGTTGCCCACGCTTGTCCCCAGGAGGGGCACACGCTTGGGCTGTATTTCTGTTGCCTGGAAGGCAATCATCAAAGCCAGCCATGTATGCATGTGAGATACCTCTGTGTATTTTTAGAAGGTTTTTAAGAGGGAGACAGCCAAAATATTTTTATGGCACAGCAGGCACTGTTTCATGTTGGAGTGTTGGAAAGAAAAAGAACAAGAAAAGAAAAGGAGGAGAATAGTTAAGGCTGGCTCACAGGTTGCAATGGTTAATGGCCTCCATGGGCCCGGAGAGCAGTCACGGAGCTGAGAAATCTGCGTCCCAGTCTCTGTGTCCAGTGTCCCCACACAGACTCCAGGAACCGCACGAGGGAAGCATGTTTCTCCCTGGGCTTCGTGCCACCTGAGTGTGAACTTTGATAATCAGGTAGGACTCAGGTTCGAGGGGAGACCAGAGGAGCCTTCCAGCCACAGAGCGTGGGAACAGAGCAGTGTGTGGAGGCGGGTCAGGTGGACAATCCCAAGGAATGAGGTCCAGGAGAAAACGGGGCCCACCGGCGACAGCCTGCAAAGCAGGCTCTGGGGTGTGGACACCACCCCGTGAACAAAAGAGTGACGAAAGAATCTCGTACTTGGAAGAACGCTCTGCAGCTCAGATTTTATTGTCGCCCCTCACAGCCGCTGGGCCCCCAGTAACCTATCGGTTGGCATCACGGCTATCTGCGTTTTTACAGATAAGGAAATGGGCTCGGGGGGCATGGAGCTCATCAACAGTGGTGTTGGGATTTGCATCCACATTTCCTCAGATCACCTCCAGGGTGCTTTTCTTACACTCAAAGTGTTTTAAAGATTTTTGAGGAGGGTGGTGTTAGGACGAGCTGGGTTGGGTGGGGGTGGGGCCCATGGAGCTAGGTAAAAAAGCAGTTACGTGACAAGGTGAAGAGTGGTCTAGAGCAAGGGTCAGCAAGTGGGTTCTGGAAAGGGCCAGATCATAAATAGTTTAGGCTTTGTGGGTTTTGTTGCACGTTCTTTGTTTTTATTATTTGTTTGGTTGGCTTTTATAAACCTTTAAAAGTATAAAAATATTCCCAGCTAAAAATAGGCCCAGGGCCAGATTTGGTCACCGCCTGTAGTTTGCCGACTCCTGGTCTAGAGACTGGATGTAGAAAGCCACTCAGAAGGCTGCCAAATTATCCCAGTGAGACATGGGGAGGTCCTGGGCCAGATGGAGAAGACAAATCAGGACCCAGCTCTATGAAGAGTCTGTAAGACATAGGGACTAGGGAAGGACAGACGGCAGGAGAGGGGGCAGCTTGAGGACCTGGTTCGTTCCAAAGTGCCTGCAGCAGGTGACGTCCTGAGGCCAGGCTCTCATCAAACTTGCTCCCTCCACACCTTTCTAACCAAGGCGTGGAAGCCACAGCCAAAGCCCCATGGCCATCGGTGGGAGCGGGAGCCAAATCCCTGCCAGCAGGTCTGTGCACCCGACCAAGCCAATGGCGAGGCTGGAACAGAAGAGAGGTGTGTGTCGGGCTGCACAAGCAGGGGCAAAGCACTGTTTACATTCAGCCACCGAGGTAAAGGGGGACATCCAATGAAGGCCCAAGTGCTGCCTTAACACTCCATGTTAAGACACACGCTGACATTGCCGCGGCCAGGTGCTATGCTAGTATTCACCTGCACGGCCTGGCTTACTTTTCCACTCTATCCCCACGTGGCGGTACCGACTCTAATCACCCTATGTCTGCTGACGTAAGTAACAGTGACTTAGAAAACTCAATCATGGTGGTCATGATGACAGTCCCGGGCCTGACTCCACTGTCCAAGACCATTTCCCAGCAGTGGGCTCTGGGGCATCAGGCTTACTCCACTCTGCCTCAGTCTTCTCACCAGCCACACAAAGACCATGATCATAAGGTGAGGGGAAGGCTGGGTACGACCAACGCCTTAAACTAGGGCCTGGCAGCGAACGAGCAATGTCTTCAGGGATGGTGTGAGCACTGCCCCCACATCACACAGCTGCTAAGTGGCAGAGGCGAGATCTGAATCCAGATAGCTCACCAGTTGATTATAGGACAGAACCCGACGGTTCTAAGTGTCTAAATTTCCTTCCACAGAAAATGAAGTTAGGTCTCATGTCAATTTTGGGAAAAGTGTGAAACGAGATAAAAATTTGTTGGAGCTCTTTACCAAAGCAAGGAGCGCTACTGCCTGGTTCAACGATGACAATGATACGTAGTAATAATGTGGCGGCAGGAGGGACATCGCTATCAGAGCAGGGCTGGCCTTCAGGATATCCGGGAATGACATGCACTTTGCAGAGTGGGGGAGGGGAGGGTCACTAACATTCCTGGGAGGCCTCCCTGTGCCCAGACTTTCAGGCATTTCACCTCCCCTCCAGGCTTGCATCCTACCTGTTTGTTGTTGTTGTTGTTGCTATTTTTCTATAGAAGAGAAATCTGAATTCCAGAGAGGTGAAGAAATATATCCAGGGTCCTATAGTCTCAGAGGATGTCTGAATTTACAACCCCTGATCTTTGTGTGACACCCAAGATCTAAGCAGCTGTTCAAACGAACAGTAGAAGAGATGTCATGGATGGAAATATCCTTGAGAGGAAGTGAGATTTCAGAGATAAACACTGGCCTTGTCCATTTCCCTCTTCCATCCTCATAACTTTGGATAACGGGGCTGTTATTGTCGGCGAGGCTTATGCATGTGTCAGAAGGCAGCCCGAGCAGGGTAATCTATGTGGCAGACCCCCCGGGATAGGAAACAGGAAGTCTGCTCATGCTGACAGTTCTAGAAAATTCTCTACTTTTTGTGAAATACGTGCTTGTCAAGTGATCCTGAGACAGTTGGAAATCTGAGCCATGCCATAAGAGCAGAGAACCTGAGGAGGGAGAGGCTCCCTGGGGCATCCGGAGGGCCTGTGGCTCGTCCACACACTGCCTCATCCGGCAGCCCTGTCTCTAGCCTGGCTGGCTCAAGAGCAGGGATTCTTCTCCTATCCCGTGGGCAACAGGACTCCATCTCTGCTGGGCTTATGAGTCGCCGGTGAATCTCCTTAAAAATATACACTTACAGAACCCACTTCCTGGAATTCTGATGCAGTGGGAGGACCTCCACTGAAAAATTTGCATTTTTCACATGCTTGCTCCCCAGGTGATCCAACCATCCGCAGGGAAGCACTGACCCAGGGCTTCACTTCCTTCTGATGAAATGATCATGCATGCATCAAGAGCTTACAGAGAAGAACCCCAGATGGAGCAGGAGTGTAGACCTCGGGTAGGCGGTCAAAGACGCATCCCAGAGAAGGTCACATTTCAGCTGAGACCTGAGTCTGAGCGGGGGAAGAGGGACCAGGTCAGAGGGAATGGCTGGGCGTCCAGGGAGATCACAGCACAGTGGAGAACCACAAGAAATGTCAGCATGTCTAACACAGAAAGGGAGGAAGACAAGAGCTGGAAACATGGCGGGGGCAGGGGCGTAGGCAGGAGTCTGAGCAAGCAGGACATCCTGAGCCATATAAAGACGTTGGGTTGTATGCTAAAATCCAGGGGAGCCATAGAACAATTTTCAGCTGGAGAATCACACGACCAGACTTGTATACTTAAAGCTACTTCTGCAGCTCTGTGGGAGATGGTTGGGAGAAACACGGGGTTCCAGTGAAGGTTGTCTGCCGCAGCATCTGGGTGACAGATGAGAGTGGTTTAAAATAGGACGGGGGCTGTCAAGACGGAAGGCAGCAGACACGGAAGGTACTTAGGAAGTGGATTCACAGGGCAAGGCGGAGGTTTGCACGCAGGGAGAGGAAGGCATCCAAGTGGACTCCCAGATACTCCACCTGGGTGACCGATACGCTGTTGGTGACACTTACCAGGATCAGGGGCTCTGAAGGCCAACCAGGCGTGAGCTCCACAAGCTCAGGACTTGTCGGACTCCCGCTGCGGCTTCCTCAGCATCCTGCACACAGCCCGGGGCATGTCAGAGGCTGGAAGGAATTGCCCAAAGAGTGAAGGAGGGTGAAGAAACGTGTCTGGGAAATGTTGAGTCTGAGACACCTAAGTGGGAATGTCAGGTGGAGGCTCTTTCTAGATATGGGTCCCTGGAGTCCAGAGGACAGGGTTGGGCCATCATTGGGGACCACAGGCACAAGTACATAGTAACTGAAACCAGAGAATGTAAGATCATGAAGGAGTGTGGACTGAGAGAAAGGCAGGGAGGGAGGAAAGGCAAAGAGAAGAGAGAGGGGAGGGACGGGGGAAGGGAGAGAGGGAAGGAGGAGGGGGAGAGGAGAAGAGGACATAGAATCAAGGTAGAGAAATTCCAACACTTACAATGTGGTCTGAGTTGGGGGAGCAGGCTTGAAAGAGTCTCATGCTGAGTGGTGGATGGGAACAGAGAGTAAACAAGTGGAAGTTCAAGGTGACACTGGATCTTGGGGCCAAGAGAAACCCAATTATCAGAACTGGATTCCATATCGAGATACACTGCGCAGAGGTTTCAGTCAGTCTTTGCGTCTGGAGGAAGCTAGTATTTATCTTGGAGCATCATTGACATGGCCCCTTAGGTTAGCACCTTTGAGCAATTCACAGAAGACCTATATTGCGCCTTGAACCTTATACATATTGACCCTAAAAATAAAACTGTATCAAGTGGTCTCCATTGGCAAGGCACCAAGCTAATTGCACACAGGTCATCTCATTTAATCCAGACAGCAGCCCGGGGAGGTAGGTATTATCATGTGCAATTCTCAGATAAGGATGTGAAGTGTCCGATCACGTAAGAGACGCCCGAGCTCACACAGCCAAGCGGGCAGGCAGGGATTTGAACCTGGCTCTCAGCTCTCTCACTGTGATGCCTGTCTTCCGAAAGACTTAACTAGCAACAGAGAAATGTAAATTCCCAGTGAGAGTAGGTTGGAGAGAGAAAAATACAGCTATGCAAAGTCAAAAGTGTTTGTTCCTTTGCGGCTGGATAAATGGGGTCTTTGAAAGCTGGTCCTTCTCCCCACCCGTTGAGCAGAGCCCAGCCTGCTAGGACCCCACACGCTCACTCGTGGCCTCTGCTGAGGGCAGCAAAACGCTGCATCGGCTACCTGAGAGCTTTCTCAGCCTGATTTATGGGTGTGTTTGTTGTGCTAGGATCGTAAATCTCCACCCCCCCCCAGGACATTTCAGTTCTGGTATTTATTGACCAAAGACAACTCATGTTAAAAAATGTTTTGAGATTTTGCCAGGTAATCACTACGGAATATTTGAGAAAACACGCTGTCCTCGGGTAAATGAAATCCACAAGTCGTTGGTTTTGCTATTGGGGCAAATACCTTCCCTCTCCACTGTTTCATTGCCTTTTTTGTTTTGTTTTCATCGAAGAGTCGGGTTCTTCATACGTATCTCTTCGCCACCTCACAGCTTCACCGAGGGGAGATTGGAAAGAGGGATTATCAAAAGACATTTCCCTCAGGGTCCAGAAGAGTTTTGATTCTTTTGAAAGAGAACGTTTGGCCAAGTGTGTCTCAGAAGCGTTCAGGTGGCAAAAACACCTGGAAGAGAGCTGTGACTTAGAGACGCCTTCGATGTTACAAACCAGAGATAGGAGTACAAGCTAAATCTGACCCTGACGCCAGATCCTAGTACAGACAAGCTTAAGACTTCTGAGAGCAATTTTCGGAGAAAAAGTCAAGAAAACTTCCAATAATTAGCTTTGTTTAGTACAAGGCTATGTGCGCCCTCGTCCATGGCTGCGTGAATTTGGAAACCAGTGTCAATGACAAATATGGAGAACCACCTTATCCAGTTGAAAGAGGGATAATGTTCCCTCCGGGCTGGAACGTAATAAACCATTGTTTTAGAGAAGGAGCCCAAAGATTCTAAAGTCTATAAGGCTCAACAAGTCAGAGAAGGGAGAAGACTCACCCCAGCACTCTGGACAGCAGGTGTTTTTCTTAAAGGAAATGTCCACTCTTGGATCCTGGCTGCTGTAGCTGTGTCCAGATGTGAAGCAAGCTTTGTCAGATCTTCAGGGCTCTCAGCAGAACCTGGAGACTCTGATTCAAGTGTGGCAAATCTAAGTTTTAAATATTTATGGCTTCTTTATGGAGCACCTGGCTGGCTCAGTTGGTCGAGCATGAGAATCTTGATCTTGGAATTTTGAGTTGGAGCCCCATGTTGGGTGTAGAGGTTACTTAAAAATAAAATCTTTTAAATAAATAAATAAATATTTATTGCTCATTAAAACAACAACAACGAAAATAACTGAGGGGCACCTGGGTGGCTCAGTCAATTAAGCACCCGACTCTTGATTTGGGATCAGGTCATGATCTCAGGGTCATGGGATCAAGCTCCACGTTGGGCTCTGCGATCAGCACAGAGTCTGCTTGTCCCTGCCTTCTGCCCCTCCCCCCACTCCCTTGCAGGTGCATGTGTGTGCACACGCTCCTCTTTCTCTAGAATAAATAAATGAAATCCTTAAAAATAAATAAATAAATAACAAAATAAAAAATTTTAAACAATGAAACCATATGGGGCAAACAAAACACACCTGCAAGCCAGACATGACAAGGGCTGCTGGCTGTGGCCATGGACAAGTTAGACTAGTCCTACAAATTCAGAACCAGGAGACAATTTAACAATGGCTGCTCCTTGGCTTTCTATAATTGTGCAGACTGGGTGTTCTTTGTTGAGCCCAGAAATCTGAGCCAAGCCCCAGCCTCCTGCCGTTACCTACTTGCTTGGTTCTTTCTCCCATTACCATGTGACATTAGACCATTCCTGGAACGCTGCCCCTGCCTCTGGCCCCACTTGGGTATTGAGCTTGATATTTGCTCTCCTGGTGGAAATAATAATGACAGCAGCAGTTTTGTGGCCACCTGTCACATCGTTGCGTTCAATGGTGTACATCACGGTCTCGTTCAGCCTTCGCTCTGAGGTCGCTGTATCACCACCTGCATTCCACAGCCTAGAGGCTCAGGAGGCTGGCGTGCATGGCCAGGTAAGGGCAGACCCAGGATTCAAACCCAGCTTTAGCTCTCTTCAGAGTCCATGCTCGTGCCTGGCCACACCGCCTGACTCCACACATAGCTGTGCTCCTTGTAACCAGCTCCCATGGCCCCTGCCTGAGCTCCAAGTTCTCCTGAAGGCCACGTGGGCTGCGTGCACTTCTGCTCTCCAATCTCAAGGCCTGCCATTGTTCTTATCCTCCAGTTTTCTGCCCTAGCATTGACGGCTTGCATCAGCCCTGCTTTCGATGGCATGTGAGTCCCCACATCCCTATGTGCTATGTCTCCACTTGGGGGACAGAGAGCAGATTCGTTGAATTGCTTTTCAGAGTTGAGCAGACTGAGGAGGGCTCTCTGAGCAGTTGTCTGAAGTTTTGCTCCAACTGTCTTGATGAATTCACTACCATCCATCCTTCCAGCAGTCCTGGGAGTCACATTTACACAACACTGTGTCCCTCCCCCTGTCTTCAGTCTAATCAATTACCAAACCCTGTGGGTTTCTGCTCAAACATCTCTGAGATCCACCTGTTTCTCTCCATTGCCTCTTCCCTGCAGCCCAAGCTCACATCCCTCTCACCTGGATCCTCAGAGTCTAGTCTCTGCTCATTGTACCTTTTCTTTTTTTTAACCTTTTAATTCTTAAAATTTTTTATTTAAATTCAATTTAATTAACATATGCTGTATTATTAGTCACAGAGGTAGAATTCAGTAATTCATCAGTTGCATAGAACACCCAGTGATCATTACATCACGTGCCCTCCTTAATGCCCATCCCCCAGTTACCCCATCCCCCAACTCACCTCTCCTCCAGCAACCCTCAGTTTGTTCCCTATAATTAAGAGTCTCTTATGATTTGCCTCCCTCTCTGTTTTTGTCTTGTTTTATTTTTCTTTCCCTTCCCCCATGTTCATCTGTTTTGCTTCTTAAATTTCACATATGAGTGAGACCATATGGTAATTGTCTTTCTCTGATTGACTTATTTCGCTTAGCATAATACCCTCTAGTTCCATCCATGTCATTGCAAACGGCAAGATTTCATTCTTTTTGATGGCTGAGCAATATTCCATTGTATATATACACCACCTCTGCTTTACCCATTCATCTGTTAATGAATATTAACAGTATATATACAATGTATATATACACCACTTCTTAACCCATTCGTCTGGGCTCTTTCCGTAGTGTGGCTATTGTGGACTTTGCTGCTATAAACATTGGGGTGCATGTGCCCCTTCAGATCGCTATGTTTGTGTCCTTTGGATAAATACCTAGTAGAGCAATTGCTGGGTCATAGGGTAGCTTTATTTTCAACTTTTTGAGGATGCTCCATACTGTTTTCCAGAGTGGCCGCACCAGTTTGCATTCCCGCCCACCGTGTAACAGGGTTCCCCTTTCTCCGCATCCTCTCCAACACTTGTTTCCTGAGTTGTTAATTTCAGCCGTTCTGACGGGTGTGAGGTGGTATCTCGTGGTTTGGATTTGTATTTCCCTGATGCCCAGTGATGTGGAGCAAAGACATACAAATGACCAACAGACATGTGAAAGAATGCTCATCGGATCTCGACCACTTCCGATACATTTTTCTCCCTGAAGCCAGTGTGATCCTTGAAGTTTGGTCATGACACTGCTCTGCTTGAAGTATTTCAATGGCTCCCTCCTGGCCTTTAGATAAAACTCGCGAACACCTGCTCTCCGCACGAGCTGATCCCTGCCTGCCTCTCCAGACTCATTTAGACGCCAGTTCAAAGGGCACTTCCTGCACCCCCACTCACCAGCCCCCCACCTTCTTACATACTACAAAAGTTCCTTGATTTGTTCTTTGTAGCTCTACCACCATTTTTACAAAGTAACTCATTGTGTAACCGAGATAACGTTTGCCTCCCTGGTGAAAATGTAAGTTTCACGAGAAAGCCGATGGAACTGTTACCCTTAGATCTTCAGTGACTACACGGTGTCTGCCTAGTACAACCACTTCATGCAGCTGTTCATGCAAAGAGGGGAAAGAGAGAGTGGGACGAAGGAGGGATTCCTTCCTTGGAGTATAAGCCAGAGGTAAAGTCCATTGATGGCCAAGTGAATTGCTTTGGCTGGAAATTCACTGACTCACCCGATCTGGCTCTTCTCTTTGAGGGTTTAACAGTTTTATCACATCTGTAGCCCTTTATCCAGGGTCATCTTCCAGCCAAACTCCAGGAACCTGTCAAGGTTTGAAATCTGCATCTTTGGATGGTAAGATCAGTTCCTTCATCTGGGGATTCTGTGTTATTTTATTTGCTGGCATCATCAGATCCACTCGCCCTGAAGATGAGGACAGAGTCCGTCAGTTGCAACTCATCAACACTGCCCAAAACACATCCATCACAGGTGTCAGATAGAACCACCTGGCAGCTCTGTGGTATCAACCACCACTACCACCCCCACCCCCACCACCACCACTGCCCCCCCATGGATCGGTACATTCTCCTCATTGCCAGGCCTTCTTAAGATTAATAAACTAATTCAGATAGTTTGCATAAGAAGAGTTCGGTCTTATAGAAATATGGGATTGAAGGCTTCTCCACCTTTATCCCAAATCCCATTCCTGGGAACTCAGAGTTGCAAAGATGTAAAAGCAGTTGACCTGAGGATTACAGAGGAGGGGCCCAAACACATTCTCAGTCTGCATGCTTGTGGGTCCTTTGCTCCAGAGCACCACCCTCTTCCACTCTGTAGATGTAACAGCTCTGAGAAGTTTGTTCAGGGGGAGACCCGGCAGAGAGAGAGCTGCTTACTGCAAAGGGCTGGGAGTGCAGGGCGGGAGACCGGGCTGCTCGTCACCCAGGAAGCGTGCACGCACTAGCTCTGCCATTACTGGGAGACGTGTGTAATTATCACACAGCCTGGGAGAGGTCTCGGACTGAAACCCATAAACAAAACTCTCCAGCTCCTAGTCAAGCCAGCTCGATCCCTTTCCGGAGGAAACAATGCATCTGAGTAACCTTTTAACACATCTCTTTCTCTCGCGGATACACTGGATAATTATTTATTTTGTTGTCTAATTAGTTAATTAGGCTGGCATTGTGTTTTAAGTCGAAAATCCTGTTGTTTGGGTACTAGAAAATGGCTTTTTGTTTGTTTGGGGTTTTTTTGCTGGGTAATGGGGACTTATTAATTGAGTGGCTGGCTCTGGGTGAATCTGCTCGGGGACACAGTGTAGATTTTCTGGGAGTAAAACGACGCATTAGCAGTGGGAGGCTGTGTTCAAAATAGGAGTGCCCGGGTGCGGGCGAAGTCTTCGTGGACAGTTTCCCTTGTCATTTCATTTCCTCGGGTTTATACGGCAATTCACAGTTTGCAAAGCCCACTCACTTGAAATAACTCATTTAGTCCTAACGAAAGAGCCTTTGGAATGCATTTTATTACCCCTCATTTACAAATGGGGCAGCTGAGGGTCGAGACAGTCGGCGGCTGGCTCGTGGTCCTCCCTGTCCTGCGACCTAAGCCGTCTGTTCTGGAGGGTGGTAAAGAAGAAACAAATACAAGGGGATGAGCTCCACGTGGAAGATCCAAGGTTTGAATCCAAATTCCTCCACTTTTTAAATTGCGTCCAACATTCAACAAACGTCTGTCGAGTCCCAGGCACTGAGTCAGGTGCTGAAGACTGAAACACGAGCGACACGGGCTCCCTGGCCGCTGGGGACGTGCTTGCACACCTGACACATCCCAGGACTTCTGCAAGCTCTCTGTGCAATGGGGACACACTACCAACCTTGAAAGACTGAGCAGATTGAGAGATGGCACCTGGTGCTTAAGGTTGGAAGTTAATCTTGCTCTGACTCGAGATGCCTTGCTCACCACAGCCCCCCACTCCTCCCTTTCCTTGGGGCTGCAGGGACTCTCAGACCCCAGAACCGTCTTCTTTTCTCCAGATAACTTGGTCTCATGTGGTGGGTCTTGTGCTAGGTGACTGATCTCCTGGCCCTCATATTGCTCGATCTTATTTTCACACAGTTCTCTAAAGTGACTGTATTAGTTTTGTAATTATACACCACAAACTGAGCGACTTAAACAACAGAAACGAGCTGTCTCATAGTCGAGAATGCCGGAAGTTGAAGATCGAGGTGCTGGTGGTGGGCTGGTTCCTTCCGAGGCTGAGTGGGAGAACCCGCTCCACGCCTCTCCCCAGGCTGCTGGGGGTTTGCTGGCGATCTCTGGCATCCTTGGCGGGAGAAGCATCACCCCGATCTCTGCCTTTGTCTTCACGGTGCGTTCTCCCTGTGTGCGTGACTGTGCCCAGATGTCCCCTTCTCAGAAGGACATTGGGCATATTGGATTAGGGGCCCACCCTAGTCCAGCAGGACCTCATCTTAACTAATTACATCTGCAAGGACCCTATTCCCACAGAAGGTCACCTTCTGAGGTCACAGGGGTTAGGACTTCAACGTATGGATTTGGGGGGACACAATTCACCCATGACAGTGGACATTATTTCTTCTATTTCTCAGAGAAGGAAGTGGGCCCCAGAGAAGCCATGTGGCAGGTGTCAGGGCTAGATTCCGACACAGCCATTCTAAACCAAGGATCTCTGATTGCTCCAGGGATCGGAGTCCTTTCCAACAAGTGACCTCTGGAGAAACAAGAGAGGCAAGGCAGCCCTCAGTTCAGAGCTGAAGAGGCTTCAGATTGTCACATAACTGATGGTTGCTGCCCCTGTCAGGGATCGCCCCCGTCAGAGGTGCTCTTTGGGTATCAGCCAGGTCCTCTGAATGGCAAAGAGACGAGTGTCACTTCAGTGACTCCTGGTCAGGACTCCGAAGTCCAGGGACCAGCTGCGTGCCTGGACACCCACCACCTCACGGGGCGTGCTCACTTGGCTTCTGGCAGCATCTCAGCAGAGCCAGCTCAATGCCTCTCCCCTCCTCAGAGTGCCTGCCCCCTACACTCACAGGCAGAAGTCACGCTTCCTTCAGCTTGCATTGTTGCTAGAACATTCCTTTGTTTCACTCTCTCCACACATCCCATTGAACTCATTTGTCCATCTTCTTGCTTCTGCCTGTAGACTGCGTCCTCCTGACAGAAGCGTGTCGTGGATTTTGACTTAGAGCTTTCGGTCCCTTCTGGCCCGTCCACCTTCACACTCCCCGTGCCAGGCACAGGGGCTCTTGCTAACAGAAGGTGCTAAATAGATGTCACTAGAGAATTCTTGTGTCCATATCTGGGCACTGTCTAGAGTTTTTAAAAAATGAATCTGAATTGATTATCAGTGATCTAAAATCTGGTCTAAATCTGATGGAAATCCAAATCAGTGTTATCAAAATCATAAAAAGAGAGAATTTCCTCCTCAAGGCAGAACAAGGACAGTTGAAAGAACCACCATAGTTTTGCCAAAGGAAGAGGTGATTCCAGGGGCCCAAGACGCTGGTTTCAGATGAGAAGGACAAAAGAAGTGGGCATGACCCTGTGTGGTGGGGCCAACAATAGGACGTATCCACGGGACCTACGAGGAACCAGGTTTTAGCTCAACATGGGGGAGAATGTCCTCTCAGAACTGTCAAAAAATCAACAAAGGTGGCAAAGTAAAAGATCATAAGTAATAAAATAAAACAGGAAGGCTGCACTTCCCCAGTCTAGAATGACTTCTGCTATGTAAGACAGTGGTTCTCAACCAGGGACTATTTGCCCCCCAAGGGACATGAGGCAATGTCTGGAGACATTTCCGGTTGTCCCGCTAGGGGCAGGGGTGTTGCCACTGGCGTCTAGTGGAGAGAGGCAGGGCTGCTGAGAAGAAGCCCATGGTGCACAGAGCCACCCCTCAACACAGAATCCTTTGGCCCCAAACTTCCATAGTAAGGAGATGAAGACACGGTCAGAAATTGTCACGGGGATATTGACAACCAAGCCAGACAATGTCTTGGGATGAAAGACGTAGCAGTAGAGTTGATCAAGCCCAAGAATCACTAGTTAAACTGGTTAAAATACATGCCCTTGGGTCCCCGCGCCCACCAATGTTATTTTAGGGGTCCTTGGGTGGGCTTGGGAATTGGTTTCATGTTAACAGACACCCCTAGTAATTCTAAGCAGAAATTTGCAGCCCACACTCAGAGAAACATCGCACCAGATGATCCTTGAGGTCCCTCCACCCCATCATCTCCTGACCCCAAGAGAGAGGCAGCAGAAAGATAAAAAACATTTACCTCATCACCCACCTTTGGAAAATGCTGGTGGAGCGAAAGACCCAATTAATTAGTATTTTATAAAGAACTTGGAGATCTATTTTTTTAATAAGAAAATGAACATAAGTGCAAAGCATCATGACTACTCATTATTTAATTTAATGATTTGTGAAGATTTTGTTGCCATGGTGACTGAGCACTATTTATAAAAATTAGGAACATAAATTATAAATAATAATATTATTACAAGCAGAAGGGACTCGAACCTCTCAATCAGAAAGGAATAATTTCCAGATGGGGGGAAAAAACATTGTTTGCATCACATATGGGGAAAGATGCTGGTGAATTTGCATTTCCACAGTTTTCTAGAGGGAAGAATCAGGTCAAGAGGAAGGCTTTATTCATATGCATTACTGTCTGTCTGGAGATTCAGGAGGCAAGGGCAAAGCTGGCAATGGTGTCAAAGAGAGCAAGAAGCAAGGGTGGGATGTCCACTCCGAGATATTAGAGTCACCCCATCACCATGTCCACCCCCACTCACCCAGTGGTACATGCCAGCTTCCAGAGGGTTCCTAGACTCTGAAGGAGTCAGACCAGAATGCCCCCATCCGGTGACGGGCAGGAAATTGGTGCTCAATCCCACCGGACTCACTTTGATTTAATCAGTGAGTTTGAGCCCTGTGCTATAAGGCGGTTGAGGCTGGGGGAAGCGAGGCAGCCAAGGAGACTGGCCTAGGGGTCAGTGGGACAAAATGGCTGCAGCCGGATTCTACCGGTCACACTGTTTAGTGTGGGATCCCCAAGCCGTCAATCACTTCAACCAAGCAGGAGAATTGAGTCCAAGTGCTCAGCCAGGATCCCACACCCAAGACGCTGGTGGCAGAGCCAGTACCAAAACCCAGATATCCTGCCTCCCCATCTAAGCCTCTCTCCTTGGTCACAGCCCACCCGTCACCATCTTCCCAAGGTCCTGGGCAGAGGAGCTAATGTCACAGTAAGTGGCACTGCTGTCACTATCCCAGGGTTGTCCCGACAACCATCTACAAATTCGGGCTAGAATCAGCCTGGATTACCCGAAGAGATTACTCTAAGGGCACGGGAAAAGGGCAATGCGGTGCTGGATCTAGTTAAACCACTCGTTTGCAAGCAGAGGCGACTGCGGGTTACTAGTTGTCTTGATGCTCGGGATACGCACTTAGATGCTATTCCCCTAACCTGGTGCGCATCCCAACCCTGTCCGTCCACAAGGACTAAACCAAGGCACTGCTGACTGCAGGAATCCTTCCCTGACCCCTAACCACGGTTTATATTTGGGGGCAACATGTCGAAAAGCAGAGAGCAGGAAGGAACTAGCTCCGACAGCTGTCAGCATGAACCCCGAAAGAGCGGACCTCAACACGATCCTCTCGTCTATTGAATTACTTCGAATTAAGATGCTTTTAAGGACAGGGTTAACCAGGATATAATCTATGCACTGATAGCAAATGGAATGTTTATAGAATATAATTACCTTCCTCGCCGGGACAAAAGGAATGAGGTGTCTACAAAGCCGACGCTACGCCGAATGCTTGACACACGCCAGGCCCCCAAGACGAGGAAAGCAAAGCAAGAGTGTATTGAGGGGAGACAATGCGAAAGCACTGGAACTCCTACAGAGCTGTACTCCATAAAAAATGACCTTCTTTAAAAAAAACAAAAAACAAAGGTCGCCAGCAGTGAAATTGTGATAATACTCTCCAATTAAAACCCTAGCCAACATTTTTTTACCATATGGGTAGGGTGGTTCCCATAACAATTTGGCTCAAGAGGAAAAGGAGAAGAGGCCTCCAGAATTGGAGAGATGGGCTTTTTTCCAGAAGTCATGTTGTGCAGATGGGCCTGGTGCTTCTCCCGGCCCCCCCAGAGCCCAGGGGCTGCCGCGTAAGGCATTCGAGGAGAAGGAACCTTCCTAGTTCTCTGGTTGCAAAGGTCATAATTGATACTACTCTGGATCCAGACATATCTCCTTGAGGCTTCAGTGGTTATTCTCTCTCATATCTCAATACAGTACTTTTTTTTTTTTTTTTTTTTTTTGAGGAGAGAGGAGGATAAGAGTGGGGAGCATGGTGTCCAGAAAGGTCAGAATCACATAGAAAGCTGTGAGCCTGACTGTGTCCACGGTGACCTATTACCTGGAACTAATGATGCTCCCCCACCAGTCCTCCAGTCCCAAAGCGGGACAGCCTTCAGCAAAGCCATCGTACCACCTGTCACTGCCTCCTGCTTTGCAATCTGCCTCCCTGCCTGCTCTATTTATCTCTTCACCTCTCACCTGACCAATGGCCTGACGATGTCCTCCCGCTTCTTCCTGAGGCTTACAAGAAACACAACCCTCCCTGCCTGCACAGATCGTGGGGTCCCGGGGGCTACCATCTACATTCACCCCGGAAAATGTGCCATCTCCCCGTGCTCCCTCCAGACCAGTCTTCAAGCCAAGTCTTGTTGCTTCATAACTCTCCCTGCTTCTCAACTGGGTCTGACCCCAAGATACAACAGCCAGACTGGTGTTCCAGGCCTGCTTAAACCTGCACGGGGAACACAGCTCCCTAAGGATCTCCACAGCAGCGTGGCCTGGAGATTCCATGTCTATACTCTGGAAAGCTCAGATGGAAGAGTTCTCTGGCATTTGCGCATGACTCAAATATCTGAGTGATGTATGCGTAGTGATCAGAAACATTTTTTGATGTTTATTATTTCTTCCAAATGAGAAAAGGCGGAGGTAAAAAAAAAATCAAAGCATTTGATATTTGACTAGTTCTAGGGACGAGCTGTATGGCAGGTAGAGACACCTCTCTTCTAGGACACCCGCAGGCTGTGAGGATGCCCCCACAACAAGGCGTGTGAGAAGAGGCACAGACCCTGTGCGTTTTCTTCGCAGGTCTGGCCTGAGTCCATATCTCCAGAGGGCTTTGCTTCTTGACACTGAAGCTGCCACAACCGGAACACTTGTGTTTTAGGATCTGGCTTGGATGGACAGTGGAAAATATGTTTGGTTTTGTTTTCTTCAAGGGGAAGGGGGGGATGGAAAGAAGAGGGTAGATTTATTGGCTTGTTTGAGTCCCATAAATAATAATTCATCAAAGGTTAGGAAAGGATTCATTTTCCAAAGAGACACTGCAGGCTCCTTGCCCAACGTTCAGATAAACATTTATTTAGGCAGAGAGTTTATGAATTATACAGTGTTTTTTAAAGTGGGGTGGTGGGGGAAAACTATAGCATCCTGAAGTGCTTCCATGGGTTCCATGAGAACCGAATGAGGAATTCCCGTCAGGGAGGAGCCCCTCAGCCACCTCACAGACCACACATGGCCGCCCTCAGCTTCTATGGTGACAGTCGGAAACTCCCGGGCAGACCAAGTAGCAGGACTGAAATGGGGTGTGTTAAGAATGTGAGGACACCTATGGGCCTTCTCCCCTGGAAATGGAACATAAGCATCCATACCCATGGTTTTCATCGTTTCCAATGTGCACAGGCTACCAAAGGCCGCCAAGAACACCCTACAGGTCCTTGGACCCAGGTCAGGAGTTCTGCTGCAGCCAATGCCTTATTTGATGGACGTGAGAATAAGGCTAGGCCAGGAAGAAGCAGGTCAGGCGGCAAGTCTGACCCAGCCAGATGCACCCTAGGAGGGAGTCTTTCCAACTCTTGATCCTTTTCCACATAGAAAACAGGAGAATCAAAACCAGCAGGCTTAGGGGGCATGGAGCTTAGGGGGCATGGAGATAGGTCTAGACTGCTTCACCAGAGCTCTCTGACTGAGAATCTGAACACTCAACGTGCTCCAGTGGTTGTCATGAGACCAGAAACATCTTAGCACGCTCAGGGCTTACTGTAATACCTGCTGTGATTGTTTGTGGAATTAATTCAATAAAAATAAGCTAATTTCTACTCTGCTCTGGGAGTTAAGGATGCAGACATGAACAACACAGAATCTGGAGAAGAAGTCAGAAGAAGAAGAAAAACAGAACAAAACAAAACCATTGTACTCCATGTGGTTTGGAATAAAACACACCTATGTTGAGTAGAGGACAGGGTGGGGGGGAGCAATGGTTTCTTCTGGGGATGCCAAAGAAAGTTTCAGTTAGGAAATAAGATTTAACCTGAGTCTTGAAATACAATTAAAAGGTCCCCATGTTGATTAGGGTCCAAAATGATTTAAAATCAGGACAGGAAAAGGAAGAGGGCTGGAAGGGAGGATTCAATCAGGGAAACAGAACCTAAACCGCGTGCTTCAACGAGAGAGAGTCCAACACTGGGAACCGCTTGTATGGCTCACAAAAGAGCTGAGGATCAAAAAAGAGAATAGTGAGAACCCAGGGATTGGTGACAGCTGGATCCACCCTGAAGAAAGGAGATGGTGCTCTCAGAACCCAGAAGCTGGAGTCCAACTGGATCGAGGAAACTCAGAGCCGAGTGGACCCATTCCTTACAAGGACCTGGGGAGGCAGCTTCTAGCGCTGCCCTCACCGCGAGATGAAGATGCTCGGACTCAGGGCCCTGAGCCACGTGCCCAAGGTAAAATAGGTGGTGGGACGTGAGCAGGGTCTCTCTTTCCCCCAGAGATTTGCCCTTAACCATTCACAACCAAACTGTGTCGCAATATTGAGCCTTCACTAACTACATCGCTCATTATCCAGTTTTCAAAGTGCTTCCACATAATTCCTACTTTTCCATCGGATTTGTTTCCCTACCAAGCTTTCTGGGGTCTTTGTTCTTATCCTAGAATCTATCCATTGGTGACTACTTGCTTCCGGAAGTATGGCAAAGATTTATTCTTTTTGTAAAAAATTAATAACAATTATTATTTGGGATATTGACTCAGATAATTGAGTGAACATAGTTTCTATCTTAAGGAATAGATTTTATCTTTATTATGAGAATTACGTTTCTAGCACCAAAAGCAAAGGTCTTGTGAGATCCCAGGTTTGGTCGTCTTTGGGAAGCATTTCAGGTCGGTGACCCCAGATTGAAAATGTGAGACTTCATGCTAATCTAAGATGCTTTCTATTGACAAGAGTGTAGCCATTACTAGCACCCCAAATCCAGATCGTTCCAAGCCCCTTTGGCAAAATAGGTGCCTGTGTTACAGGCAATTTGTGCTCCAAGAGTTCGTCTTGGTCATTACTGCTTCTGCAGCTGATTTAAATATTTTAATGAATGATGTTATTGTCTCTGTGCCTGGGGGTCTTTTCAGCAGCGGTCGCAATTTGAAGGAGGAAAAAAAATACAGAAAAATAGCTCTAAATAAGGCAGTGACGATGGATGACTCACTTAGGATGTGCAGTGAAGCCCAAGCATAAGGCTCCTGTCCTGATGAAGGACACCCCTCCCCATCGCACAAAGGAGGGTGTTCAAAGGTACAGAGGTGAGTCATTGGAAGAACTAGGGCCATCTTCCAAGAGTATCGTCACCAGATTGTACTATCCACCAAAACTAAGGGACCGGATGGAGGCAACTCGCAAAGAGCCCATATGGTGCAGTGACATCATTACAAGCACCCAGGGTTGGAGATGGGGGGCGGGGGAACAGGAGAAAGTGAATCATTTAAATAGTCTGGAGAATTCTATTATTCAACTCAAAGAGAATATGGGCCAATGTGAACATGACTTGGGAAGTGTGACTTCTGGGTTCCTATACTAAATAGGTCCTAGTTCCAAATGTGTGAACATCTCACCAAGAAGGGTGTGATTCCAGTGTTTAAAGATGGGTATTTCTCATGCAACATGGATCTAACACTTGGGTCTGGTCCCACCTCTGATGTTCTACTGAAGCATGTTCCGTAATAAAGGAAGAACGGCGGGTAAGGGAATGGTTCACGTGACAACCTCCAAAAGGATTTCAAGAGAGTTTGGCCTTGTGCAATCTTCACTTTCCATGCTGACATTGGACCCTTATGGTCACAATACCCATTCATTCATTTGACCATGTATTTCACAGATGTGTATTGAGCACTTTCTCTGCTCTTTTTTTTTTTTACTTTTTTTAATAATATTTATTTTGTTATATTAGTCACCATACAGTACATCCCCAGTTTTTGATGCCATGTTCCATGATTCATTACTTGCATATAACACCCAGTGCACCATGCGATATGTGCCCTCCTTAATACCCATCACCGGCCTATCCCAATCCCCCAAACCCCTCCCCTCTGAAGCCCTCATGGAACATAAGAAATAGGAAGATTGGTAGGAGATGGACTCTGGGAAACTTTCTCTGTTCTGGGCAGAGATCTGAGGATGTTGGAAATACAGTGATGAGCAAGGAGAGGACAGGGAGACAGACAAGAAAGAACACAAATCAATAAATAGCCTGACTTAAGATAGAGACCAGGGTTATAAAGAAAAATCAAACACAATAAGGAGGTAGGGCAGAGTTATAATTTGGGATATCAGGGACCTAGGGTCAGTGAGCACTTCTCTGAAGAGGTAACAACTGAGCAGGTATGGAGGGATGTGAAGGGGCATTATGCACATTTCGAAAGAAAGAGAATTCCAGGGAAAAAGGCCTTCGGTGAAAGGAGTTAGGCATGTTTGAGGAATAGCTCACATCACTACTCACTCATCTATAAGACCCCCCCAAAAACAAAACAATGGGGTGGCAGGTGAGATGCAATTAACCCCATTTCGGTGACCAAGAGCCTGGGAGTCGTGAGGCTTCTGCTCAAGGTGTGGCCACGCCGAGCAGAAGAAACAGATGTGGGCATGACAAGGAAGGCATTTCTGGGCAGAACCCAGCGTCAGAGCTGACAAAAGTGCAAACCAGTGGAGACGAGGCCAGAGAACCCAAATCTGTGCTCAGCCAAGGGTCAGGCCACAGTCACGGTGAACACAATGCCCAAGACAAGCCCAGGGTTGGAGGCCACTTGCCAGGGATTGGTCAGTACCAGGGGTTCTCTATGTGGAAGACACAGTTTCTGGGGTCAAGAGTTGGTCAAAGCATGAGGATAGGGTGTAAAGGCTTTCTCAAGAGCCTTGGGAGTCTGGCTTCCTGAGAGTTGAACTTACTGCTTCTAAACCTATGTGCAACAGCTGATGACTCCTAGATACACATCAAATTAATTTGTTCAAATAATGCTTGAAAAAGAGCGATCAGAGGTCATTTGGAAAAGGGGAAGGATACGTCCATGGAGGCTCTTAGAAGACATGACAATATTGAGAATCAGGATGTGGTAAGAACAGAGGGAAGTTATCTTGGGAGAGGATTATCTGGCCCTAAATTTAATTTTTGGATCCTCACGTAAGAGGTATCTTTCTCAACAGAATCTTTATAGACCATATCTAGATCAGCTTCTAGTGGGAAGGTATGATGTCTCTTGGGTGCATTTGTCAACTATCACTCCAAAAAATTCCAGGGTGTGGGTAGTGGGCTGACCAGTTTTTGAGCCCCACCTGTGTCAGAATCCTGCCTGTTTGTCAGCCGCCAATTCTCCCCTAAACAACTCCCAGAGCATAGCCAGACAGGGCGGCAGCCTCCATTGCCTTGGAGCCCTTGGGCTTGCTGTGGCCAGTGTAGACACGGAGAACCTAGGAGTCAACAAAGGAGGCATCACCCACTGCCTACACCCTCGAGAATTGTCACAAAGATTCTCTGCCTTGGGGATCTCATCTTAAACAATGCAAACAGTGTGAGTCCATCATAATTAAAGTTTTCAAGATTTCTGCTTCAGTGATGTTGCTCAAAAAAAAACATAATCTCTTGGAGATTAAAATGATGAAACTAGTATTTACAAAGACTGAATGGACTCAATCCCTGGGCCTTAGTGGGACAGCTTGGGAAAGAGAAGGTAGGGAAGGAAGGACAGGGGAAGGATAGGAAATGCTTTCTGCCCTGAGAAAGTTCTGGCAGGCAGCCCTCTACAGCTAACATGAGCTTTAGAAGGTTTACTCTACAGCCCTCCACCCCAGCCATCGTGCCGCCATATTCCCTTCTGGGCTAATCCAGATCGTGATCCAATGAAAAGGTTTAGAAATCTCACCTCTATTTTCAGACATCCTTGCTGCTTCAAGAAACTGTCCTCTTCAAGTTCTCTCACTGGAAATAGGTATGTTTACCTGCAAACGTTCACCTCACATCAAGATAAGACCAGCATCGCTGAGATGAATATGTTCTTCCCAGAACTAATGGGGATTGTGTTTAAAAAAATCACACGCTTAAAAATGCATAGTGGGGACGCCTGGGTAGCACAGTCGTTAAGCATCTGCCTTCGGCTCAGGGCGTGATCCCAGCGTTCTGGGATCGAGTCCCACATCGGGCTCCTCCGCTGTGAGCCTGCTTCTTCCTCTCCCACTCCCCCTGCTGTGTTCCCTCTCTCGCTGGCTGTCTCTCTGTCACATAAATAAATAAAATCTTTAAAAAAATGCATAGTGATTAGATGGAGGGGCTGCTCAGACAAATTCGGTTCGATTTAATAAAATTTGATCGAGTACGTGCTCTGGAGTAAACCCCACCCAAGACAGTACTCTAAGTTCTAGCAACAATAGCCAATAACTTCTGTGAAGCTACAATTTAATAAGCCTTTCACAACCATTGTCTCATGGATTTATGCCAGAAGCTTGTGAGATTCTAATTATTAATGCTGTTTTGAGATTCAGAGACACCAAGTAACTTTCTCAGGGTCACAGTTACTGAAGCAGTAGAAACAGAGCTGGAAGCCGTTTTCAGACTTTGAATAGTGTGCTCCTTCCTCTACTTTGGGTGCCGGTGTGGATACAGAGACATCAGAGAAGTGAAAGATCCGTACCTGGTTTAAATATGATAGGAATATTTTTTTATTAATTCAGGCCAGTCCGTATTGGTCTCAGGCAGCCCATTTTTGACCAGGGTTGTACCTAAAATTGGCAAACAGACTTAGCAGCGTCCATTGCTGTAATCACACGCACACATGCACGCACACACGTGACAGACCTCTGCTAAACACTCTGCAGGGAACACCTAGGTAACCTGTATGCAGTCCCATGATGTAGCCTGTCCGCCTTCCTTCCTTGGCAGAGGCTTGAAGAAATGAACTCGTCCACACACACATCGGGAGGATCCACGAACTTGGACGTTGGTGGTCCTGTCTCCAGGGTTCCATCTATTCCTATGACAGTATTTATCTGTATTCACTTCCTGTGGCCATCATAACGAAGTCCCTCCAACTGGGGGACCTGAAACAACAGAAATTATGCTCACAGCTGTGATGGCCAGGAGTTCCCGATCAAGGGTCAGCGGGACCACACCCCCTTGGAAGGCTCTGGGGCGGATCCTTCTCTGACTCTCCCAGCCTCTGGCTGTTCCCTGCATCCTTGGTTTATGTCACCAGAACTTCAGTCTCTGCCTCTGTCCTCACACTGTCATCTCTCCTCTCTGTGTGTCTGTGTCTTAGTCTCCTCTTCTTAGAAGGACACCCCTTATATTGGATTGGAACTCACCCTAAGTCAGTATGACCTTGTCTTAACTTGGTTACATCTGCAAAGGACCCTAATTCCAAATAAGGTCATATTCACAGATACCAGGGATTAGGATTTTAGAAATCTTTTGGGGGCCCCAAGTCAAACCATACTCTTCCCATTATCTTCCCCCTCACCCTCATGCCAGGTTCCCTCTGAGTCATTTCAAATAAAAGCCATTTTTTTTTCAGCTGAGAATTAGAGTGCTCAAAGATGCTAGAAGGGGAATTTGATCCCCAGAGAAAGATCCCGGAGTGTCAGGGCTCCATTCTGAACCTGCCCCCTTCCCCCAATCCACCAATTTCGACAATTTTTTTCCAGAACTTAATGAGTTTTATCTTCCAAATTGTGACATACCGATGAAAAATGGAACTAAGCATGACTAAATCTTTGCTAAAGCTGACTTCTAAAGCTTCTTTCTTAAAAAAAAAATACATCAAGGAAATATTTATTTTGGAGGCTGACAAAAAAGAAAAAAAAAAACACCTTACATTTACTCAGCACACATAACTTCCGCGGTCCTAAAAATGATTAAGTCTTGCATCCAGTATTTTTTGTGATTAACAGAGTTGTCTTCCATTCTAAATGTTGCTGTTTTTCTTGTCTGAGATTGTATTAGTTAGAGTCATGGTACGGAAAGCCAATATCCTGATATAAATGTTGAGAAAAGCATTCACTTTATCCCCTTCATGGCTATTTAAGTATCTTGCACTGATACGTTTGTATGAAATCTCTAAGTGTGCACAGCCCAAATGATATTAATATTCAGAAGTAAGTCAGCATCAAGTTACTCAAAATCTACACTGCCCAGGCAGAAGCCTGTATTTCTAAAATAAATTACTTGTAAAACGCAATGTCTCGATGAAATATTCAAGTTTAAACCCGTTTGTATTCTCAATTTTAAATACAGACCCAAACTTATGCTGTAGCTTCCCGGCCGTATCTGAAAGTGAGCAGGTGCCTTGAATCAATCAGCTGGAGTCGGCAGAGGGAAAAATAATCCCCCCATCCGAAGCAAACTGCAGAAATCCATAAATAAAAAACAGAGCTACGGAAAAATCTCGGCTACACAGGAAAAGTCTGTACATGTGCATTTAAAGACTTAGCTTCTTTTCCCCTCAGCTTGGAGATTTAAGGGTCCTGTTTTAATAAGCAAATACGCATGAACTTGGCGTTCACCAAAAACCTGCCTACGGTTGCACCCAAACGTCTGTAGTTTTTAACCAGAGTCACACTTGGGAGCAGAAAATTATGTACAGAGCAACGAGAGAGGAATTAAACAATCTTGTTGAATCAGGATTAGCTGTGCGTGTGAGTGAAAGGAAGAGAAAACCCATTTCTGTAAGCTCCTTGCCTCCTCTCCCGGGAAGCCGTCCATCTCGCTGGTCCTTGGGACGGGCACAGCCCCAACGGAGAACGGAACACACGCACAGCGAACCACCCCCGTGTGGGAGTCCCACTGATCTGGCATCACCTGGTGACTTACTTCCCAACGCGGGCAGCGGAAGATGGGCGCATCTTGCCCAAGACCTCTGGGTGCCAGAGCCCCACCAAGTCATTTTCAGCTGGCTTTCCTTCTGGAAGATTCCCACCCCTTGAAATCTGAATGACTCAGCTCCTCGGGAGTCTCACTCTGATGGGCACAGAAACCTTCCCACACGTAAGTGACGCGCGGCGGCTGTGCCCTTCGATTCTCCCAGGCCAAGCCTGCCACTTGTGAAGAGGGAACCTGGCTCGTCACTCCGATTCTGAGACTCTGTGTTAGGAAACTTCCTCTGACTATGACAAGGTGCTGTGCAAATACGGACAACAAGTTATGCAAAGTGCTGTAAATGGGATCAACTCCGTGCAGCCAAAAGAAGTTAGGAGACCCTTTGCTTCATATTTTCTCCTGATTCGCTGATCCACACTTAACAGTAAGGGCAGCCCCGTGTGTTAGGCACTGTTTGCCAGACTATTTTTTTCTAATTTTTGTGATGTTCTTCCTTTGATCCTTCTCTTCCTCATCTCCTATTTATCTCATTCTTGTCCTCTTGCTTTTATTTTGGATTCATTGGTCTCATAATTTCCAGCTCCAGTCCAGAAACAGTGGTTCTGTTCTCGGACATTCTGAGCCATGAGGCAGTTTAGGTAGAAGGAACCAGCCAGAGGGGGCAGCCCAGGCTAGGGAGGTCATGGAAGTCCTAGGCTGGGATGAAAGGGAGGACGAGGGATTGGCCATGTACCCAATAGGGTCCCCAGTCTCCTGCATTGCTCAAGCCCCTCACCCTCCAGACATGCTGAAGCCAAGTCAACAGGGCATCTTTCTGGACAGCATTACTTGTGGATGCTTTCAGGGTCAAGGGTGTGGCTGCCGATCCCACAACCCTCAGCCAGTCCCATTCTTCCCCTTCCTGGAAAGTGAACCCTTGTTAGCTCTGTTTGCAATGATCAGAAAGGAGATGTCTGAAGGGAAACTTCAGACTGGGAGGGAGGGTGAAGGCAATGAAGTTTAACCCACAAAGCAGACACAGCATGCGATGATGATTCCAACCCAAGGAGCTGATCTGGTTTTATTTCAGCCACACACACACACACACACACACACACACACACACCCCTCTTTCTAGATTGGAACTTACATGAGTGTGAGGTCATAACTCTTTTCTGAATGTGTGTCTGTGTGTATGTGTCTATATATCAGAGAGAGATGGGGGAGAGAGCACATAGTTTATTTTGGACTCCATCCCATGGAATAGCCATGTCTATTTTTAACACCCCAGATTCCCTGCCACCTTGATGAAGTTTAGGTGTTAGTGAAAAAATGAATGATTTGTCCCCCGTATGCCCACTTTGGATGAGAGACCTCTTCCGGGTCCCCCAGAGCATCATCTTACTTCTAGCATAGGGGCTACCAAATTAATCTGGCTGTCTTTTTTTTTTTTAAGATTTATGTATTTCTTTTAGAGAGGGGGGGGGAGATGGCACACAAGTGGGGGAGAGGCAGAGGGAGAGGAGAGAGAGAATCTTCAAGCAGATTCCCCGTGAGTGTAGAGCCCGGTGCAGGGCTTGATCCCAGGACCCTGAAATCACAACCTGAGCCAAAATCAAGAGTCGGATACTTAACCAACTGAGCCACCCAGGCGCCCCAATCTGGCATTCTTTTTACCTCTTCTCTCTCCCATTTAGACCGTGAATGCCTTGAGGACAGGGACCATATCTTGATTTCTCTGTCCTCAGCATTCTGCCCAGAAACTGGCACAAACAGAAGTTCAGAATATTTATTGAATGATGAGCATGAATGTGTACGAGGCCCTGACTGTGTTATTTTGCTCGATAAAGCCATAAAATCTCTCTTCTGTTATTGTCTTTAACTGTGTTCTTGGTTGAAAGGAGCCTTGTTCTAGCCGGTCAGACACTCTGGAGCAGGGGGTCCTTCTAGACCATTCCCACTGCATCCATATTCAGAGATGGCCCCCATCAGCCCTGGCCTGGCCAGATATGACTGACCCAGCAGGATGAAGACCACAACACACCCCCAAGGGCACCTGTGAGGGATGAGGTGAGCAGAGCCCCTGCTCTGTCCTTGGTGGGTGATTTTTTTCTCCAAACATAATGTGGTAAGAAGTGATAGTAAACACACGACACAGGGAAACGAATCACTCCTTCTCCCAACTGTTGTCTTGCACCGGCTGCTTGAAAAGCAAGAAAGAGATGTGACCCTTTCCACGGAACCACATTTTTAAAGCTAAATGATTATTTTTTAAAATGCTAAATGATGCTAGTGCCTGGAGAGTATTAGCTTTTTTTTCTCAAAAGAGTCAACAGAAGCTCTTTAATATTTTTGGGGTACATTTTAAAAAAGAAGAAAAAGCAAGAAAGCAAGGGGGGAGGGAAAGAGGGAGGGAGGGAGGGAGGGAGGAAGGAAGGAAGGAAGGAAGGAAGGAAGGAAGGAAGGAAGGAAGGAAAGAAGGAAGGAAGGAAGGAAGGAGGAAGTCCAGAAGGAACAGCAAAAGCTAGTTGTTTTCATGAGAAGTCCTTAAAAAAAAAAAAAAAAGCCCTCGTTCAAGTCGCTCTCCGGGATGGGACTGAACTGCTTTGCCTCCAGTTTTATGAACATTAAAATAAAGTCAGACCAGTTCTGACTTCCTCTCTCTCTGAAGCCCTTCAAGCATCTCTTAGGCCACATGTACAGGATAACAGGTCATGACAATCTTTGCAAATACAGTCTAATTAGCACCAAACGGGGGGGAAATAAATCCAAAGTATGAAAGGGCGGGAAAATGAACGGCACTCTTGCCGCACTCGGATGTTAGCATTATTTATTTAATCACAGTGCTCCTACTGAGAGAAACCCTAATTTTTAAAGCCCTTCTAATGAGCAAGAGCCCAATTTCTTCTGGCAAATTTCATCATAAAGTAGTCCTATCTCCTTTAGCCTCAGCCAACTAAAACCAAAACTCAGCCAGCAGCCCCATTCATTATCCCCAGTCTTAAAAGGAACAAAGAAAGCACCCAGACTTAAATTTGACAAAGAAGCAGGCTCACGTGACTTATCAAGATCACCCAAAGTCAAGGCCATCCAGTTCAGGGCTTTGCCACTCCAGCATCTGCTATCCGAAGGTTTTGTCTGTTTAGAATGAAGCTCCCCATTCTTACATCTTGAGTGTCAATTTGATACCCCCAAGACTGTAGGGCTCTGAGTCCACAGAGGAGTTTCCTACCCAAAATGCAATATGCAGTTCAGCCTGGAGGTCAAAACAATGCCCGGGGCCAGAAGGGGTCGTCTCGGGCTTCCATACCCCTCCTGCCATCAAACGTAACCCACCGTTTTCTCCAGCCAACCGACCGCCCTTCTGTTGAATCTAGGCACCAAGCTCAAGGTTGCCATTTTCAGGTTGGGTCTAAATGGATCGATCAGAACACCGCCCAGGGTACTTCGACTGGAGACTTTATGAACACAGCAAAAGTGTTGGTTATTGATAAGTGAGCTCATTCTGGAGTGTCTTCCCCATGCAGGTCACCAGTGTGAACCTAATGTCACCCCAATGTCAATCTAACCAAGAAGTAGACCACAGACCCCAAAGAAGTTCTTCCAGTGTGTCCTCCTTGCGCTCCTTGCTCCGTGGGGCTCTGTTGTAATGTAATCAAACTTTCTGCACCTCTTCTGGGAGCTGTCGACGATCTTGTTCCGTGCCTTATGCGCTGACATGCCCTTATCCTTGGGTCAGGGGCCTCAGCCTGTTCTGCAAGACAGTCTGGGAATCCTTTGGGTCCACCAACGTTGGAATTCCCTTTCGGCTCTCCGTCCTGCGTCGTTGTTTTCTCCAGAGGCTTCTCTCCCTTTAATAGTCTATGAAAGTCCACTTGAAGGCTAACTGAAGGACAGCTCCTGTCTGTCATGTCGGGGACCCTTTGCCCTTGTCCTCAACCCCAGCTTGCTTCTATAGAGGGAAGGAAACCATAAATGCTTGCCATGCAGAAAGCTTACGAGGTCTCAAGTCCACCAACAACAGGAGATCATATCCCCTTATACCCCTCATTCCGGGCCACACAGAACATAACATGGATGGCCTGACACTTGCTGCTTAAGAACCTTCATTTCCCACCCCCTGACCAGCCTGATGAGGGAATGATCTCAGTGCCCTGTTCCATACAGGCTTCATATTCCAAAACAGAGACCAGGATCTAGCAGAACACTTTGCCCTGTATTCCTTCACATGTGTCGTGGGAGGCCTCCACCTGGAAAGGTAGGCAAAGAAGACTGGAGATAGCCAGGGGCCACAGTAGAGCTGGGGCTACACCCATCCTTGCTCCTTGGAGGCCCACAGCCCCAGTGTGAAACCTGTGAGCCCGTGACCCCACACTGTAGTCAGCCCTGGCACCTCATCCATTAGTCCACTCCCTGTCCTGCAGTATAAAACATTTAACAAACATTAGCCTCCCTTATGGGAATGAACCTCCCATCCTGTCCATTTGGGATTCCTTCCCTAGTCCAACCCGTGCCAAGATAACCACCCCATATCCATGCTTCCATCCCCACACTTCCACCACACTGTGTACACACCCTCGAGGGTCCTACTTACCCCTGTCCTGTTGGTAGCCTACACGGGCATGTGCGTTCCATGTGGTCTCCCTCTCTCCTTCCTTCTTTCTCCACGTCCTTTCTTTCACTCAGTTATTCAATAAACAAAGGTAGATTGCTCTGCTGCCACATGCTAGGCACTCTTTTGGGTGTTGGAATAGAGTGGAGAAAAAAGCAGATGGGCTCTGTCCTCATGGGACCAATATTTAGCAGATGGGGAAGCAGGGTATGATAAAAAAGAGATTGAACTATGGACCCCAAAAAATATACATGTAAATGCAATTCCTAATTCCGTGATTTACCAAAGGCAAAACTGTGAGCTATATAGCATCTTCCTTTCCCGGGTCCTTGATAAGCTAAAAACGTGCCTCTCTGTAGGGCTGAATTCAATAATGCTTGGAAAGCAACTGGCACATACCAAGTGATCATTAAATGTAACTATTTTTATCATTATGCCCATTGTCTTAAACAGTGGCAGCAAAACATATTTTGGAAGTAATAGGCATGCTTTCCTAATATATCCTATGAATGTATAAGTCATGTTATAAATTACACATGTAAGTATTAACAAATATGTATGTTGGGGCGCCTGGGTGGCACAGCGGTTGAGCGTCTGCCTTCGGCTCAGGGCATGATCCCAGCGTTCTGGGATCGAGCCCCACATCAGGCTCCTCCGCTATGAGCCTGCTTCTTCCTCTCCCCCTCCCCCTGCTTGTGTTCCCTCTCTCGCTGGCTGTCTCTATCTCTGTCGAATAAATAAATAAAATCTTTAAAAAAAAAACAACAAATATGTATGTTGTTTTAATAAAGTTTAACTTTCCCTTATATTTTTAGATAAAATAAAAATATATAAATAGAAATTCTAACATGTTCGCCCATTCCACACTAAAGGATTTTGTGCCCCTATGCACAAACACCCCGCGTTGAAGATCATTGGTCAAAAATATTGAGGTTATTTATGAGCGTAATTTCATAGGAAAAGACTATCTCCCAGAAGTCCATGCTTTCCATAAGTCCCTCAGGACTGTCTTGTTAATAAGAGTATTGCCCAATTCACAGAGGAGAAACTGAAATGGAATGGCCAATAAACATTTGAAAAGAAGCTCAATCTCATTAGAAATCAGGGAAATGCAAATTAAAACTATAAGGTATTCTTTCTCAATCATCAGATTGGCAAATAGGACAGAGTCCTGAAATACCAAGTGTTGGCAAGAGAGCAGGAAATGGGCATTCCCATGGATTGCTCATGGGTGTGACGAATGGTAACATCTTCTATTGGAAACTTAGTGCATTTCTACTAAAGCTGAAGTTGTGAACACCATGTGCCCTAGGAATTATATAGTCATAAGCTAAGGGCTTATTCAATTGACAATCTCATGATTTGTGTGTGTGTGTGTGTGTGTGTGTGTATATATATATATATATAGTAATATAGAGAGTAATATATTGCAATTTATGTATAAATAATGTATATAATAATATATGTATTATTTATAATAAGTATAATATACAAGTAAGTATAATATATAATTCTATATAATAAGTAGAGTATAATATAATTAATATAAATTGTATATTTTATATATATCTATCAATTATTATACTTATTATGTCATATTATGTTATAGTGTGTATAATAAATATTTACAAGGATTGCCAAGAAAACCAATTCTGTTGAAAACATAGTGTTTAAAAAACAAATTTTTGAAATTATAATCTGTGTGTTCTTTGTAAACTCACTACACTGAAAATCTAGTAATGTTCTCATAATCCTGTAATTTTGAAGCGTGGATGCTCATTGATATTTGGAGTCGCCTTCCTCCATCTGTCGTGGTATCTGAAACCGTGCTTCCCGTTGACGGCGAAGTCACAGCACTGCTGATGCCACTCGAGTTTGTGGCTGACATTCACAGTTGAAGGAAATGGGTCAGTAAAAATAAACTTTTTTCTGTTTCAAGTCCCAAACACCTTCATCGTATAGCCTGCCCTGTAGAAAGGCCTCCCACACATTTACGAGAAGGCGTAGTCAAGAATGTGCATTCCAGCACTGTTGGCGATACCTAAAAATGAAAAATACAGGGGTGCCTGGGTACCTTAGTAAGTTGACCATCTGACTCTTGGTTTTTGCCCAGGGCATGATCTCAAGGTCGTGAGATTGAGCCCCGCGTCAGGCTCTCCACTGGGCATGGAGTCTTCTGAAGATTCTCTCTCCCCCTCTGCCCCTCCCTCTGCTCAAGCTTTCTCTCTCTCTTCCGCTCCCTCTCTCTTTCCCTAGAATAAATAATTTTTAAAAAATGAAAAACAAAGAAGAGTGGATATATAACCTGCAGGATATTCATAAAATGGGATGTTTCAAAGCAAGTAAAAAAGGTTGAGTTACGCAGAGCTCTCAAACACACTATTGAGTATATAAAGCAAGGTGCAGAAAAAGTCCGTGTTCTTCCATTTATATACATTTTAAAATATGGCACAGAACAGTGCTGTTTACTGTTTATTGTAAAAAAAAAAATGTTACCATGAATTTACATGCAATAGCATGATAAAGCATGGGCTAAAAGAGTTCGCAGAAAATGCCTGATAGTTGTTACTTTGGGGGAAAGAGGGAGGAAAATAGAGCAATGCAGGATAAAGACATGACCTCAACTTGTATACTTGTATGCATTTCAGACAATAGATGGATGGATGGATGGATAGAGAAACAGAAAAATAGATGAGAGAAAGAGAGGTGGGATAAAGATAGAATTAGAGATGAGTTTTTTTAACCATCTGACCATTTGCCATTTGCCATTTGACCAAAAATTTTAACCATTTTCAAAATGTGAAATATTTGCGTGTGTGTTTATATGTGTATGTGTGTATAAATATGTAGATATATACACGAATTTCTGTTCTTCAGGAGTTCCAAGATCATCCCCTTTAGCAATGATTTCTCAATTTTCAGCTGTACTTACACTGTAACCTAGAGCTTTTTAAATTCCGCAATCAATCATAAAGGAAGAAAAGAAAATGAAAATAAATCTGCACAGTTGATTAGTTTGCCATTCTGTTTCTCAATAGTCCCGAAATAGTTTTTGGAAGAATATTAGAAACCAGAATTATTGGCAACAACGTTTCCTCAGGTTTAATTTTATCGCTCTATGGTAAGTTGCACGGTTAATAAAAATTGTTGCTCTATGGCAGGGTGTGAAGATTCAAGTTAGGAGGAAAATAAAAGACCTTCCTATATGGCGGTGTATTAGAAGAGGCAGAATTTCTTTGTAACTTTGTAAATGACATCAACCAGCTCTGTCGCTGCCTCCGTGCGAGGCAGTGCCTCCCTTTGAATTGTTCTCATTACTTGGCTTTGAAGCAGAATTTGGTGCCTGCTGGTACAAGGGTTGGTGACAAATATCTCAGAAACCACACAAGATAATGCAGGTGAGGGATAAATCTTTGGAATGAAACAATGTGGGGAGATTATGTAAAAGCTATTTCCAGTCCTGAAAAAAAAAATCCGTCTGGCTAGAGAGAGCTGGCTCTGGGCGGAGCATTACACGCAGACATTCCAGTGGGCTTTACAATGGTGACTGTAGCCAGCGGTGTCAGTCTTTTGCAAGGCACACGTTCACAACCCCAGGGTCAGAGGAGGACTTAAATATCACATGATCCTTTGCCTGCCTCTAACACTCCGATGAAGTCCATGATGGTGATGACGACGATGATGACAATAATTAAAATTGCAATGAGCCGGGCACTATTCAAGGGCCTTCCACTTCTTCAGTGACCTGGCCAAGAGACCATTTAGTCTCTATTTGCATATCTTCAATGACGGGGAGCTCATCATCTCCAATTCCTCGTTGGAGCGCAGTGCCTGGACAGTTCTCTATCCCACTGAAAATGGTGCCCCTTGATTTCCATTCACTAGCCCTAGCTCTGTCCCTAAATGAAACCCTCCTGCACGATGCCTCTTCACATATTTGAAGGCAGCTCTCACGTCTTCTCTGAGACCTCCCTCCACACCGTCCCCAGTGACAATGCTAGTGCTTGTGCCGCCTTCCCCAGAGGTCCTATCACCACCTCCTGATTCACCAGTGCTCTGAAATTGGCTACGTCTCTCAGAGGGCCCACGCTGAAGGCAATAATTCTGATGTCCTCTGGTCAACAAGACGATCACTGTATTTCCATCCCCGCAGCCTGGCTTCAGTGTTGTGTTCTTGGAGGCATGGAAGTTCCATCAATATGCAGAGGTCACATGAAAGAAAAGGATGGGTCAGACACTAGAAAATGCATTGGGGCTCCTAAGATACCACCGTCACTTGTTTGGAAGTGGCCCGAGAGAAATGGAGCTCCACCGACGTACATGACCGGAGAGTCACAGTAGCATCAACATCATCTCCCCATCGATGCTGGGAAGAGTGCAAAGGAGGCCTGGTTTAGGGAGGGAGCAAGAAGACAGGTGAGTCACCAGGGTGATAAAACTGGAAACGAGGCGTGCTTAGACCAGCTCTGAGAACGAGTTGGGAGAAAACATACACTCGGGGTGCCACAATATAGTCCGTCCCCTAGATTTCCCTAGGGGCACAGGCCCCTGAGACCCAGGAGGAGATGCTGACAGGACCCATGGTGAAGGGGCTCAGGGATAAAGGCGGGGAAAGCCTGTCGATGAACCAGTGTGTCTGTCCCTGGAAACTGGACAGGAGAGGCTATTAATTCAAGGGCTAAGGGGGCACAGAAGGAGAAAAAGGGTTGAAGCAGCAGAAAGAAAATGATTTTTCTTTTTCCGTGCCGAGTTGGTGGGGTGTGAGGGACCTCCGTGCCGAGACACCCAGCAGATGCTTAGAAAATGAAGTGGTACTCAGCTAGGTGAGATCTATTTTGGGGTGAATTTCTTTCAAATCCATCAAATCCAACCTGTATTTTTTTTTGTATGTAAATTTAAAATAACATCTTTGAACTATTTAAACCCAAATTCTCCATTGGGATGAGGGTTTTAAAAAAAAACCCAAAACACCTGTTTTAAGTCAGATGCTAAAAGGACTAATAAAGGACTAATATAGACTCACTTTTGAGTTTAAACTTTTAAATAACTTTCTATTAAAAAAAAAGAAGAAGAAGAAAAAAGAAAGGGGGAAAAAAAAAAACCCTCCTTCCAGGAGCACAAGTGCTTATACACAACAGGCAGTCGGTGATAGCGGGTATTGAAATATCAATGTGTTTTTTCACAGGTGCTGAAAAATAAATACAAGTCATGAGAAAAGTAATGAATCGACTTGAAAACCCAGTGGGATGTTAACCTCCCGGAGTAATAATAGCACACTCTCTGTCAGGGCAGACTGCACGTCAGAAAGGTATTTGCACCCAACTTTGTTCCCGTGAAAAGCCTAGAAGTACCCAGCAGTAAGTGCTGCTGGCAGGATCCTGACAATCTTTAAAAATATCTACCCTCTGAAAGAGCTTGTCACACCAGACTTATCTCTCCTACAGACAGCCGTTGAATACGCCGATGGGCGCGGGTTGTACAGAGGAGAAACTCAGAGCGATCCAGAGGCAAGTGGTGTGGGGAGAGGGCAGAAATCACAGCTGAGGCTGACCTCCACACACAGAGGCCAATGGGGCCAACACTGTCATTTCTGTGATTTAGAGACAGGAGCACTTTGGGCTTGTCATTTTTGTTTGCTCGGAAGAAAGATGCAAGGATATGTTTCTGGGTGGGACAGGTGGTGTCAACCGTTTTGGAAGTGATCTGAAATTTGTCACTCCCTTTTGCAAGGCAGCACATCGTGCACTGGGGTCCCCAAGGATTCTTTCTTGTGGCTAGCCACATCGGGTCCGTGGGGTGTCCCCCCAGATGGTGGGACCTGAACCTTGTGAATGTCTACTTCCATGGCACCTAACACGGGGCCTGGCACAAAGTAGCTGTGCCGGAAATGTCTGTTGGATGGATGGATGGATGGATGGATGGATGGATGGATGGATTAAATGAGCTGCCTTAGAAAACATGCCCAGAATGGCCAAAGTGCTCAGACGTAGGAAAGGGTTGAGTTCACCGAGGAACAGCTTGACATGAAGGAGGTGAGCAAGGACAGTCAGTGGCTCCAGGGACCATCCAAGCAGGACAGACAGTGGGACCTGCAGTGACAACTGTCAAAGGCTTTGACATTGCCCGAGTCTGCTATTCGCACCCCAGTCAGATTGCCCCTCAACTTCCTACTGCAATAATTCTAAACACAGAAAATAATGCTCAGGTTAATAAAAGAGTCTGAGCAATAAGGGCTTTTTTACCATATGGTAAAGTCTTGGCACAATTTGCATTTAGTTCTCACGACTGTCAGGGTTACTAGTTCACAGAAGAGAAATCAGAGGATCAGAAAGACAGAGAACAAAAGCTCAGTGAATCATCAGTTTCAACCAGGCTTGACCATCAGCCCATGCAAACATCTGTCCAGAGCCAACCTGGTGCCGAGCTCAAGGTCAGGACTGAAGATGAACCTTCCCGCCCTGTCCTTGTTCTGCCACAGCTGAGAGAGTGGGAGGTTAGGGAGAAAGCCCATACAGCCACCCTCGGGAGGGGGGGGTGAGTTCTGGGACAGAAATGCAAGATGCGGCCAATGCTGGGAGCAAGGCACCTCTCTCGTCTTAACACGCACACAGCTTTGAGTGATAACCTCACCACTGCCTCCTCCATCAGCCCTTGCTCTCTGGGGGATAGAGATGTCAGGACAGCTGCCTCTGACTCTGTTTTTAGCTGTAAAATGGGAATGTTAACTAGTAGCACCCCCTCCCTCCCAAGGGTTTCGTGCATCAGTGTGGATGGACCCAGGTAATCTACACTGTTCACGTGGTACAGAGCACATCATAGTCTCAGAATAGGTCTGGTATCCCCTTTGCTACTGCTTGTCTTACTTATTTCTAGTTCTTATGAGACTGTAACACTCAGAAAACAAGTGGGTCAAAAATCAAGGGTGCCCAGTGGCTGCACGACAGGTTCTGGAAGGCGTGGTCTCTGTATTTGGCAGAAGCAGACTGGACGGTCCTGGTAGCCTTTCATCCCGGAAATGGTAGTTTTGCACTCATCCCGTGTGCTCGGCAGCGTCTGAGCCTGGAAAGGGGTGTTTGGGGGGCACAGAGCCTCCTCCTATGACCCTACCAGATCCATCCCACATGACGCGGTGGGCTAAAGGCCAGATTCTGCAGCCTTCAGCAGCTGGACAACCTTCACTTCGCCAGCCCGTGACGTCTTCACCTGCGAAATGCACTAGAATAGGTAATGGTACCTGGCCCGTCACTGGGGAAAGAAAACAAGCTTAAATATTGACTGCCATGTCCTTGAAAAAGTCCTTGAAATAGTCCACGCAAAAAATAGGACCAAGAGAATGACGTAGTGCCAAATTAAAAAAAAAAATTAAAGAACATTGTGTGGAATTATTGGGCATGTTCAATGGGGGCCAGCTGGAAACCAGGAACAGTAATAAAGCCAAAGTCAAAAGGCATGTAAATGAGGAGAAGGGGGCTGGATGTGGTGGGAAGGAGGGTACGAGCACCAGGGATACCTCAGGTCTACACAGGAGGCATCAGGATCCCCACTGGCACTGGAAAAAACAGCATCAATGACGCAGTGCAAATGTGCCTAGGTCTTTCAGAATTGGGACGAAAAAACAAATAGCGAAAAGCCCACAAAGAACTGAAAATAATTAGGGAGAAGATGAGAGAAGGTAATGAGAACAGTAAAAACGTTGAATACGTTAAGGAGAGGTGGTCACGAGTAAGAAGCGAGAATAGCCAGAACAGACAAAACAATCAATTTCAAAGCCCCCGGGGCATTGTAATCGGAAAGGCTGGGTCTATGGAGGGGAGAAAAAAAAATCAAAGAAAAGCAGATACTGGAGAAATTGATGAATCACTAGGAGAAAGAAAAAAATAATCCTACAAGTATCTAAGCATATAATACAGATCACTTAAGAAGTAATGAAATTCAGGATAAAGTCTAACTTCTTTGGGATTCGATGACAGGAGATTGTGAAGCAACAGTTCAGATGTTTGGGGGAGAAAAGAGAATCAGACCTAGAAAATCCTCCTCCTCGTGTGAGTGCAATAAAAAGTTATTTATTCTCTGCTGGATGAGAGGTCAGAAGATGGATCAATACAAATCATCTCCAAAAATTTAGTTCAATAAGTAAGCAAAATCAATCATGGAAGGGAATCAAAATTAGGAACTGAATGATGTCATTGAAGAACTGGCAACAAGCATGAAAACCAATAAAACTTAGAGCGACATCCAAATTGCTTCTGATTTTTGGTGAACTCTCTCACAGCTGAAAATTTTATGAATTGAGCCATTTTTTTTTGAGAAAAACAATTTGGCAATGTATGTCACAAGTCTTAAAATATTTATACACGCTGACTCGATTAGGACAATCTAAAACTTCATTTTAAGGGCATAACTGACTTTGCCCTCAAAGACTTGGTTGTAATATATTTATTTTCTCTTGTTTTAATATTTTAATATTTTATATTTATTATGTGTAATATGTAATATTATATATAATATTTTAATATTAAAAGGTTAAACATTAGCAAAAAAAGTACAACAAAATAAGAATGATTTAATGAATTATACAGTCATACAGTGAAAATTTAAGTTCCTTTAGAAAATATCAAACATAGAATATGCTTATGATATAATGCTAGGTGGAAAATAATTAAGAAAATAATTAAGAAATAAAACTGTATTAATATTACTGCTTCTTTTTTGAAAATATACTGATGTTTATATGATTAATTGGTAGTTCACCATTCAGATAAATGCAGAGGAAAAAAATTATAAAAATATTAACTACGTTAATCCCCTTCTACTGGAATCGGGGTAATTTTTTTCTATACATGCTCAGTTTTTAAAAAATTGTTACAGCAAATTAGGATAAGTAGAAATTTTCTACACATCACACAAAGAAAAGGAAAAATAAAGAAAAAATATATTTTAAGGCAAGAGAGTACATTAGTCTTATCTTCAAACTGTATAGGAAAAAAGCAGCTAGGAGGGGTCTACCTTACCTCTTACCTGCATTCATCCAAACATCTATTTACCCATCTACTCATTCACCAAGAACACATAGATCCCTAACTCCTGCTGGGGTCTACCTAGACCTTGGGAACACTGAGGTGAAAATTCCAGATAAGACTTTGGTCTTCATGGAGTTTACAAACACGCATCCTTCTCTACAACTGTCGCAGGGCAAATAAACACAAATGAGGTTGGAGGTAATAGTTGGGAGGCTGAAGGACAACATTCGTGGGTTTGTGGAGAAAGATGAAGCTACCTTGCACGGACCTGGGCTACTGCCTGGGGACACAGCTGGAAGAAGCCCCACCGGACCCAAGGCGCATGGGCAGCAGGAGGGATTTTTTTCATTATGATAAGTGTACTCTTAATCCCCCACCCCTATTTCACCCACCTCCCCGCCTCGCGGTAACCATCCATTTGTTCTCTGTAGTTAAGAAACTGTTTCTTGGGTTGTCAGTCGACCTTTTAAAGCATTTGCAAGTCTGATATGGCTTCGCTTCCTCTTTCTGACATTGAGTAGGGGAGTAAGAGGCTGCAGACAGTGAGACAGGGATAGACTTACTGCAGACGGGGAAACCAGTGGGAATGAGCCTAAGGATTTCCCCTATACGTTCAAGATAACTCTGCAGGGCGGGTAGAGCTAGACACCAGGGCTGCAGTCTTATGACCCTGACCACTCCTCACCGAAATAGCCCACTGCTTCTATCCTCCCCTCTTCCAGGATCCAACTCAAATGCCCTTTTCCCACTACCCCATGCATGCTGGTAGTTACCCCTCTGGGCGCTTAGAGGACTGACTTCTAATTATATACCCTTCACATCAAACTATATTATCTTTTATCCAACAAATAGTTTGGGAGGAAACTCCATGACCGTCTGCCAGCTACAGTGGCAGATCACTAGGTCCAGGACTGGATCTTTCCCTTTTTGCTTGTATTTTGTTCTCTCTTATAACCATGTGTCCAGGCCATGGTAAGGACCTTGATAAATGGGTCCGATCAGTGGAATTAGGGGTGAGACTAACACCTGTATGACTCTGCAGTTTGTCCATGAATTATTCATAATTACACCGAGTAATAGACATATTCTGGGTGTCCTAATCCTGAAACCAACAGAAAGACTCACATACAAATCATCCCTCCCGAGGCAGATGACCAGAGAGGTAGTAGATCTCAAACAGCCATGCAGGCAGACACAGGCCCTGCCCTCCCAAACCAATCACATACCCATCCTTCTCCACATTACCAGATACAGGCTCTGCCTCCCTACATCAGTCATAAATCTGTCCTTTGGCACATCACTCATCCATCAGCAGCCTTTATTCCTTGTATGCAATATGCAATCTACAAAATTTTATGTAGACCTTACACCTGGGGCCACAGGGCCCAGCTCAACACATCAGGGGTTTCACCTCTTCTGTTGGGAGAAAAGAGACGCACCCACCCACATGCCCACCCACTGTCATGCACAGAGCCCTTGAACACTGGCCCAGGGGATTCCCTGTCCACATGCGTACCTTCCATTCCTGCACATAGCTTCCTTCTTCACTTTCTGATGCCTCTTCCACACACTTAAGTTGGGCTCACAGGTGTATCCAGTCTCCTTAACTGCTCCCTTCCTGAAAGTTCTGCTTCCTGGGTCCTCCCTCTAGAATCTTCTTGGAGCTCTAGATCCAAAAGTACTTCCCAGAATGGGTGAAAACAAAAATGGATGTTTACTAAATGCTTTCCAAATACCGGGCATTGCCATCTTACCACTGTGCTGGGAGGGAAAAGAAGTTTTCCTTTATTTAAGAACAACAACAACCCCAAAAGGCTAAGAGACTTGAAATAATCTATCCTATGTCACCCACAAGCAAGGAGAAGCAAAACTGGGATTCAAAAACCAGGGCTGCCTGTTTCCAAATCATATGCACTTTCCATCGAGCATGACCTCCCAAGGAAGAGGCGCCCCGAGCTCCACGCTGTGTCCCTCCCTCAGCGCGTTAATAAAAGGGAAGATGCAGAGAAAGGAGGGGAAAGGAGAGAAAGAATTTTTATAACACGTCCATTCCTCCCACCGGGGCACCCCCTACCCCAGCAATAACCAGACACCCAGGATGGGCGAGCTCTGACCCCTCTCTGTTTCCCCATTTCTGTTGTATTTCTCTTGCCAGGGCCCTCCCTGAGAGTGGGGTGGGTGGGGGTGCTGAGAAAAGCAGGGTGTGGAGCTACCCGGAGTGCCTGAGGGAGTCCTTCCCACCACGCACCTGCAAGCCCTTCAGGCTCCTCCAATGACAGCTGCTTTAGACCTTCCACTCTCACAGAAGACTATTTCTGCTGAACTTGCACTAAACAAAGACCTGGAAACACGGGTCAATAAAATCCAAACATTCATCTCCTTCGTGAAGTTTTCTGAGGAGCTCCAACCCTTCTGTGAAAACAGCATCAGCAAATACCAGCAGAGAGAACCATGTCCCATCCTGGATGCAACCAGTCTGCCAGCCCCCCTTGACCTCAGATAAAGCTGGAATGCCTCCCCGTGATTTGCCAGGCCCTGTGTGGTCTTGTCCTTACAGCTTTCCTGCCTCACTGCCGTTCATCCCATGCAAACCTTCCTTCCCGATAAATACGGAGTGTCTGTTCACTCCTGGGTGCTGTGGAAACACAGATTCCAAGGCAAACAGGCCCAACACTCTCCCTCCGTTCCACGTCCTTCCCACAGAGTGTCCACACCTGCTGTACCTGGATAAAACCTTATCATCCTTTAAAATGGAAATGAAATATTAGTTCTGTCTTTTTTTTTTTTTTTTTTTAAGAGGCCTTCCCTACTTCCTACCACCCTTCTTCCAGTTGGGGTCAGGTGCCCCTCCACGGTCTCTCTTCCTCCCCATTCCATGGCACTGCTCGTCTCCAGTGTGGCCGTCTGCTCACTCACTTTCATCCTCAGCTAAACTGCAGGGTCCTTAAAGGCCAGGGCAGAGGCCGACCACCTCCTTGGAATCCCTGCTGGGTTGGCTGGCAGTGGATTCAAACTCAGGTTCTCTAAGACAAACTCATCTGCCTTTCCAAACCCACGTCCCTGGTTTTCCACAGGCACCGCAGAGGAGTCGCCGAAGCTCGAACTCGGGAGTCAAGCTTAAGCTTCCCTTCTTCCTCACTCCCCGTGTACAAACAGCCACTGAATAACGTTGATTCTGGCACCTGCATACATCTATCCACATCCCTGCCGCTGTAAGGCCACCACTCTCTTCCACATCCCCGTCCCATGGTCTCCAGGGCTCATGAAACAGCCTCCTGATTTGTCCTCCTGCTTCAGCCTTGCCTCCTGACAATCCATTGTCTACAAGGCAACCAGAGTAATCTTCTAAGACATAAACCAGACGATGTCACTTGCTAGCTTAAAGCCCATGAAGGTTTTTCCACTGCCCTGAGGATAACGTCTAAATTCCACAATGGAATCAACAAGGCCACTCAGGCCCGGCTCTACTTTCTGATCTCACTCACCCCTGGTCACTCCCCGTCAGTCTCTGACTACACTCAGCCTTCGATGAATGAAACCCCCTGTTCTCCACGGTCTCCAGGCTGCTCTGGAAGAGGCTTCTCTGCCTGGAACATTCTTTTCCCTCCTCATCGCTTGGCTGGGTGTGAATGTCACCTCATTATCGCACACCAGTCAAACTTGCCAGGCAGTACGACGACAGAGACACCTTCTCGAGTCCTTGTGGCCCCACGGAAGCCTCGAGTGCCATGAAGTGGCTTCCGTGGGCTCACCGCAGCCCAGATGCTCCCCAAGATCCCCAGCAGGAATGCCTGCTGCACCTCATTATCACCGTCCCAGCAAATAACAGCAGCCCTGACACCAGTGTGCAAAACCAACACATGCATATTTGATCTGTATAAACAGTGCACATAATATGACATTTCCTTTCAAAACTCCCTCACCGCTCGGAAATTCAAATGAGAGCCCGTACTACCCTTGGACTGGAGACTAATGAGGGCATCATAAATATTTGATTAAAGCCAGGCCAAATTCTCAGGGTTTTGCCTCAAAAAATTTTCAGAAGCAAGTGCTCAAAGATCTCTTGACTATCGTAAGGACTTTTGGGGGGCAGGAAGAGGTGGCTTCCCTCTCAAGGAATTTTCCAGCTGTGTCTGCTCTGTACAGGCTGCTGGCTGCTCTTTCTCTTGGATATTGACAGACTTTGTATTTCTCTCAGCTTTAAAACCACCTGCTGGGGCGCCTGGGTGGCACAGCGGTTAAGCGTCTGCCTTCAGCTCAGGGCGTGATCCTGGCATTATGGGATCAAGCCCCACATCAGGCTCCTCCACTAGGACCCTGCTTCTTCCTCTCCCACTCCCCCTGCTGGTGTTCCCTCTCTCACTGGCTGTCTCTATCTCTGCCGAATAAATAAATAAAATATTTAAAAATAAATAAATAAATAAATAAAACCACCTGCCACTTTGGACCCCTGGTCAATGAGCTTGTGTTCACCACTAACAGACAGTGGCATGAGAACAGGACACTGTGTTGCCTCTCCACCAGCCCAGGCTGTGGCCCCGTCACCTTGGGAAGAGGGGTTGAGCATCCTTCAGTGCGTTCTTCTGCAGATGATAAGAAAATAAATGGTTTCCAAATGAGGACCATTATTGCATACTAGAAATTGTTGAAGACAATGTAAAAAATGGGAAATATTAGCCAGCAAGCTGGGCTAGAGGCCGAGTGACTCGGAGAATTTCTTTTATTGAGATTCTCAGATTACAAAATGGGTACTAACTTACCCCTTTGCAAAGCCATCTGTACTAAGAGATTTAATAATTCCCATAACTGGGGCCCTACAGATCACACTTTTAGTGGGAGTGAAATCATGCAAACTATGGAGAAAATACTTATTGAAAAGAGAACGTTTTTCATTGTGGTGTGCTCTAAGATAGGAAATAGCAATCTAGCCAGTAATAAAGTCAAATAAATTATGATATAGCCCCCTAACAAATTATTGTGTAGAAAATAAAGTCATTACAAAAATGTCTTAATAATAAGGATGCATGACTACTATAATGTGAATTGTGTATATTGAGTACAAAGTCAAATGGTCAACACAGTTCATGTGAAATGAAGAATAAAGCACTTTTTAAAAAATCAAACACTTAGAAATCTAAAAGAAATAACTGAACATTTATCTAATCTCTGAATAAGGAAAGGATTCTTAAGATTTAAAACAAAAGAGAGATCACCAAAAATATTAAAAATTAATTTATTACATAAAAATTTTAAAATTCTGAAGTACAATATACCATGAATAAAGTTCAAAAAAATGACTTTGTAGCAAGTCTGATTACATACAAACTCATACAAACTGATAGCAATGTTATTATTCCAATAGATAATTAGGTGAAGAATATGGGCAAATCAATCAAGTGCCCAAATGGGAAAAAAATTTTAGTTTGAAATCAAACACACAAGTAAATACATAAATAAATGATGGTATTTGTCAAATGATCAAAGGCTTTTTTTTAATGTCCTTGTTTATTTGACGGAGAGAGAGAGCACAGAGATAGAGTGGGAAGGAGAAGCAGACTCCCCACTGAGCAGAGAGCCCCACGTGGGGCTTGATCCTAGGACCACAAGATCATGACCTAAGCCAAAGGCAGACACTTAACCAACTGAGCCACCCAGGCACCCCGATTAAGAGCTTTAAAAAAAAAAAACGGAACTGGTCAATGTTGAGGGAGGAAAGTTACGGACTGAGGACATCTTGATATATTGTTGAAAAAATGTAAAGAAAAATTTATAAATAGCAATTTTTAAATATAAATCAGGAGCCTTAAAAATGTTCATATCCTTTCCATTAATTTCATTTATAGATATCTGCCCTCAAATAAACAATCCCATAAGCAGATAAAACTTTATACCCTAAGATGCATCACGAGTTAAAGTTCAGAAACTGAGGTGATGTGAGTTATTGCAACAATAATTAAACACTGGAAGGAGAATATCAATTTTAAAAGATGTAGTAGATGTGCTTCGGATCTCACACTACTTATGAAATGAACACAACACAAGGGGGATCGGAAAAAAATTCTATCTTCCATGAAACCAAGAAAGATATTTTTAAAGTGAAAATTAAACTGGCATAAGTGAATTTGTTGAAACAGGATATCCAGTATGGCAAAGATAGGAGATTACAGATTCTTCAAAGAGCAAGGAAATGAAAACATAGCAGAGATTCTCCATGGACAATGAATCAGCCTCACACTTTCTTCCCACCACAAGCTGCCCTCCTGACCTTTTTCTCTTGCATAGTTCAGCAGCATACAGCTCACCCAGAAGGAGCTCCCCCATTCAAAGACAATGGGAAACCAAAACCTAATAAGCCACCTCCACTAAAATCCTGGAAAAGAAACATGGTAAAATAAAAAGAGACAATGAATATAGCCTCAGAAAAAATGTTGATAGTCAGTAAGGCAATAGTGTGCCTTCACACTGTCCCGTTGAAAGGAATAACAACCTCTACAAAATAAGAAATCCAGCAGAAATATAAGGACCCAATTATTAAGAAGAAGAAGACAGAATAAAATAAATAAATTGGCAGAGATCAAGTAAAAGCAGAAGAGAAAAATAAAGTCATCCGATAAGTAAAGATCATTGTGGAAGAAGTAAGTAAGAAATAGGCTCTGCCACAGTAATGCTTAGGGACATAAAGGACAGGCTTGAGGAAACCTGAGCAGAATAAAATAGAAAAAAATAATACAAAGTTTAAAATCATAGAACAGAAAATGATGGGTAGACAGATGACAAAGGAGATCCAATGGATGCAGAATTGGTGCCTGGGATTAACGAACAAAATAAATACAACATACAAATTACCCAAAGACGTAAGATAAGGAAAACAGTTTTGAAATATATATTCGAATATACAGATGGAAAGGACCAGCAGATCCCAGACAAGTTGAGAGAGGTCCATGAGCAGAGGGTATATTTTATTAGAGTCATTAAACCTCAAAAATAAGGAAGAAATCATATAGCCAGGGAAAAAAGTCCATTCATCTTTCAGGGAAAAAAATCCACCTGTCTTTATACTTCTCCCTAAAACATGGAGTGCTGGAGTACAATGGAAGAATATCTTCAAAGTCCTCAGAGAAAGTATGAGGCAATAATTTTATAGCCAGCCAAGACGCCCTTTTAGAATAAAGCAACAAATACCTCTTTTTTTAAAAAAAGTTCCCATTGGTTTATTTATTTGAGAGAGAGAGAGAGCCTGAGCGAGCGGAGGGGCAGAGGGAAAGAGAGAATCTCAAGCAGACTCCATGCCGACTGTAGAGCGCAACACAGGGCTCCATCTCACGACCCTGAGATCATGACCCGAGTGGAAACCAAGAGTCAGATGCTTAACTGACTGAGCCACCCCAGCTCCCCCAAAATTGCTCTTTTTTAAAAAAAAATTAACATCTCAAAGAAAAGAGTTTCCATGAATCTCATCTTAAAGGAACTATGAAAAGTTGCTCTGTCGCCAATCCAGAAATAAAAGAAGACACGGTAAAATAATTGGAGACTATTATATTGATTTAAAAAAAACTAATTGAAGCAAATTTTGCACAGCTGTGGGAAAACATTACTGTCAAATGAATGCATAGTCTATGACCCACGATGTTGAAGCTATCAAACAACATAAGAGGAAGAAGGAAAAGACAGTTACTTCATGAACACTTCACCATCTTCTGTTGCGAGGGTTGAAAGGTCAACTCTGTCAGGTCTAAAAGAAGTAAAGAAAATATATGTTATTTGAATGTTTGAAGCATTCACTAGAAGAAATAAAAATAACAATGTAAGTAACCAAAATCAGGTGATATGGAGAGAACAGAGGGAACCTAGGTGAAGGAAATCAACAAATACTGTCTGATGAAATAAAAATTATGTATATTCTATAAATTTATAGCTATGAATATAACTACTAGAAGAAGTGAAAGTGAGCTCACAATAGAGCTTCCAAAGTGTTAGAAAACAGAAGCACACACACACTCCAAAGTGCATACTGACCTTAAAATATCAGCCAAGGATCTGGCTGGCCCTGCTGGTTAAGTGGCCAACTCTTGATTTTGGCTCAGGTCATCATTTCAGGGTCATGAGATCAAGCCCTCATTGGGCTCTGCACTGAGCATGGAGCCTGCTTGAGATTTTCTTCTCCCTTGCCCTCTGCCCCGCCCACTCCCCCCCCCCCCCCCATGCACTCTCTCTAAAAAAAAAAGAAAAGAAAAGAAGAAAAGTCAGGCAAGGATAAATTCAAAATCAGAGAGATTTAAAGGAGATACGTATAACCATTTTTAATGAGTAAACAAGCCACAATGGAGATGAGCCACTCTTTAATATTTATACAACAATGAAAACACGGCAAAAGTAAAGTCCAAAAATGTAGTAAACATAAGAAGAAACAATAAAATAATAATGTTAGGAAATTTTAATGTACCTCCCTCATCCCATGAAAGCAATAATTTGAGTGAAATAAAGTAAGTGAAACAAAGATGGGAATCTACAATAATCTCAAAATAAAAAGGTTTTAGAAAACTAAAAACAATAAAGTCAGGACATAGACCACCTAAATAGCACAAGGTAGGACGAACATATGGATCTTTAATACATCATATGCATAATTGCATAATGAATAGAATCGATTTTTATACTTATGTAACAGGGTTCAAAGTCACAACAACAGAAGCTGCGTCTAGATGATTAAGCAGCAAAAGGAATTCATTCAAAGATTATCATCGTTCACAGAGCTATGAGCTAGTCTGAGGAAACACAGCAGGTGACGTGCCTGCAGGAAAATTCCCAACATCATTACTCTAAAGTCGCCTGATGAGGACATTTCCTTCACCGCTGCTTCAAATTCCACAAGCAGCAAAGCCCCTTCTGTCCCAGAAACTTGACCCTGCTCCACTTGCTGTTTTAAATCCCCCGGTCTGCTGCATTCAGCTTCTGTCCTTCACATTTCTCAAGACACTCACTTCCCCATGCAAGTGTCGCTGGGATGAGTCTGCTTGGTGGAGTCTGAGCCGGATGCCTGAGTTTTAGCTGCAAAAGGAGCTGGGAGAGCTAATTTTAGGAGTCACACAACTGGTGGGCTTGACTCAGAGGGCTTAGCACACCCGAGCATAGCAAAGGTGTCCTCAAATGTCGTGGCAGCCAGAGCACCTGGCAGACATCTGCCCCAGCGGACAACAAAGCCTGTCCTCGGGAAGAAGGACCATGCCTTCTTTTCAAAGTCCCGTGGAATGTGTACCGAAAATGTTAGTACCCAAGGGGCCACAAAGAAAACATCACCAAATGTTCTCAGAGAGCTATAGCTCAGGGGGTTTCCCAACACAAGGTCGTGAAAATAAAAATGGGAGCGTGGAAAGGATGCCACCCAACCTGGAGACTGAGCAAGTAAAACACACACACACACACACACACACACACACACACACACACACTTCCTCTTAAAAGAGGAAGTCTCCTTCCTGGTAGATCATCTTTCTAACATAATTACAGTTACACAAACACTAAGTACCTAACCAATAGTCTATTGTTAGAGTCACATTCAGCGCAAAATGTCTTAAAATAATTATAAAAATTTAGTATTACTAAGAAAAATGAATAAAAATACAGGAAGCAGTAAAAACTAATGAAGTACTATATGTTCGTTAACGGAACATAATAAAAAAATTGTAAATGATCAGGAAAGGTAAATTCTTCAAAATTCTTCAAAATTCTTCAAAATTCAAATATATATATATATGGCATTCAACCAAAGAAGAAAAAGATCAGTGCAAGAAATGGGAGAGGAATAAACTCAGACAATGGGAAAGAAAATTCTAAAAACACAGATTAATGAATTTGAAACAGAAAATGGTAGGAAGAATAAATACACCCAAGAATGTGTTTGACAGCAACAAAGAATTAAAACAAAAAAACCTAAGCTAATCAAGCATAACATCTGAGAGTACAAATACCTAAATAAAATATATTACAATTCAAAAAATAACCAGAAAAAAATGGAAAATGAGTGATAAATTTGCTTAAAGCAAATAAACTTGAAATTCTTGATGACATGGATGATTTTCTAAGAAATCATAAATGAGGAAGTGGACCCCAGATGGATAGACTGTCTCGTGGAAATAACGTCGAAGAGGAAACTGAAGACTTCTTTAGAAAGCTGCTCTGGTGAAAGAGAGAGTGCTACAGGTGAGCTCCTTCGGATCTTTAAGGAATGGATTATTTCTACCTGCCTTGTTCCTCGGGAGCTTGGGGAAGGAAGACAGGCTTCTAAATTCCTTTTGTGAAGCCAGCCTAACATGGATTTTTAAACCTGACAGAGAGGATAAAATAAAACTACAGACCAATCTCGCATATGAATATTGATGGAAAATCCTAAATAAAATATTAGCAAATAGAATCTGGCAGCACATTAAACCGGTCTGAAGATGGGAATGTGAGCACGAACTGAGCCCCCCTCTCCCTGCACCCGATCCGCAGAAATGATAGTAAAGCTATTTTTAAAACAAACAAATAAACGCACGCCCGGGAAAATAAAACGGGGCCCTCTCAGAATGCAGAGCAGCCAGAACCCCCGACAGGAGACGCAGCCTCAACACGGTCACTTGAACATGTTCCTTCCTGAAATGCCACTCACTCAGATGACAGTGAAGTCATCGTTTTAAGGCAGAAGCCCGCAAGAAGAAGGGAGGCATGTATTTGTTTCATGGCTGTACGGCTAAGCCTCCGAGTCTCATGACTCAACACAAAAGAAGTGTATTTCTCCATCACGAACAGTGCTGCCCATGACGGTGGGAGACTCCACGGCCAGACCTTCAGGGACCAAGGCTGCTGGGGGCTTCGTGGAGTCACATGACCCCCCAGGTGGTCCCAGGCTTCAGCACCCAGGGGGCAGAGGAGGGATGAGAGAAGGGCACGGGCTGGGAGCCAGGCACGGAAGTGCGTACCCTTCTGCTCGCCCGGACTGCTGCGGGTTACTCAGCCCCAGCACCCCAGCCACCTGCCGGGACGGCTGGAAACACACGTGCCCGCAGGTAAGTGTGTGACTACCTGCTGAGTCCCCAGCACACTCCACCCTTCCGGGCAGCAAACAGCAACCTCAGGTGCCATTGCAAACCTAAAGTACGCTCAGCCACACCCCCAGGAAGCCAGCCCCCCAGATGCAGTGCGCCCGGTCAGACCACTGCCCTGAACCCAGAGTCCAGGGTGCACGGTTGGGGCTCAGGCTCCCCCATCGTCAGGTTCAGATGTGAGAGGCTGCAGAGAGCAGGCAAGCAGGCGAGTTCATGCTGCAGAGGGCCCAGAACGTGGTGAGGCCGTCTTAGAGCCATGACTCAGGGAAGGAGAGCGGAGATTCGAAGTCCCCGCTCAAGAGAAGCTTACGGATTCACTTCCGAGCCAGGCGAGGAAAGCTTGCATCAGAAAAGTTATATAAATACAACTAAGGGAAAGCGGATTTTGTTGTGAGGGAATGGAAATAAAACACGCAATTGTGGACAGACTCTAAGTCTGACGATAAAGTTCTCAAAGTGACATACGAATGAATAGAATGCACAAAGCAAGACAGGAGACCGCTGTAAAAAACAGGTGGTTATCAATTACTAATAGGTCTATATTACACTAATTCATAGAGCGCTGTTAAACAAGAAGCCCTGAAATCATAAACTAGAGGACTGTGACCCAAACTCAATATTTAAGCTGTACGTGGGACCCATGTGAAGACTGACCTTGGCAAACAGAATGGGAGCTTGAGTCCTTCAACCAAGATGCAGTCCGGAGAGATGAAGAGCTCGGAAATATTAATGGGGATTTAAGACCCTTGGAGAAATACTGAAGACAGGGCTGGCACGTGGGAGGTCTTCAGTAAATTCGTGATGCGTCAATGAACAAGCCGCCATGTTCTGCTCCCACGCTGGCTTCTGCACCAGACTGCACGCACCTGCGGAATAATACGGATCCTGTGCGTGTTGGCATCCCTGTCACCCGGTACACACAGCAGGGTGTCAGGGAAGAGTGCTGGGTTCATGAGCACTGGGACATATATTTATTTCTGGTGATTACAGTGCATACAGAGAGGTAGAACCCATAAATCAAGAGTGTGGCCTCCCTGCTCCACACATCACGTAGGTGGCGTTTACAGAGAGCTTCCTGCGGGTCGGGCGTGTCCCACACGCCTTCACACGTTAGCTCTCTTACAGTTTTTTTTTCTTTTTCTTTTTTCTTTTTTTTTTAGTATTTTACTAAGGTAAGAACACTTAACACAAGAGTCGCCTTCTTAACAGCTTCTTAAGCTCACCATGTGGTGCCGTAGCGGTAGCTCACTAGCTATTTTAACAATCCTAAAAGGCAGAGCTAACATCATCCCCACTTTATTTTTTTTTTTAAGATTTGATTTATTTATTTGAGAGAGAGAGAGAGAGCAGAAGGAGAGGGAGAAGCAGACTCCCTGCTGAACAAGGAGCCCGATGCCGGGCTCGATCCCAAGTCCCCGAGATCACAACCTGAGCAGAAAGCAGACGCTTCACCAACTGAGGACCCCAGGTGTCCCATCACCCCCACTTTAGGGATAAGAACAGCGAGGTGCGGAGAGGTTGAATAAATGCCTCCTTGAGCAAGAAGTTTAGAGCAGACATTGAATCAGATCCCTCCTCAGCAGACCCTTAGGAGCGTAACCATGTTGCCACGCGGAGCTAACCAGCACCCCTACATTCTGTTCACTTTATTTATTTTTTTAAAGATTTTTTTTATTTATTCGACAGAGAGACACAGCAAGAGAGGGAACACAAGCAGGGGGAGTGGGAGAGGGAGAAGCAGGCTTTCCGCTGATCAGGCAGCCCGATGTGGGGCTCGATCCCAGGACCCTGGGATCATGACCTAAGCCCAGGCAGACGCGTAATGACTGAGCCGCCCCGGTGCCCCCATCCTGTTCACTTTAGAACTACACTGCCCGATACCGCTAGCCACATGAAATAGTCACATGTAAAGCAATTACCATTGAACAGATTTTTAAATCCAGTTCCTCAGTGGCACCCACCCCGTGTCCCCCAGTAGCCACGCACAGTAGCGGCCACCATACCAGATGGCGTAAATAGAGAACTTCTTTGTCCCAGAAAGCCCTCTCGGGCTGCGCGACCTCAGAACATAGATCCTTCAAGGGCAAAGATCATATCACACACATATCAGAATTTTTGAGGTGGTGTGAAAGTGTCAGTTCCAATAATTAGCACAGCAGAACCCCTTCGTAAATATCACACATCCATGGGCGAGGCATGTCCTCGTGTCCTAAGGCGGCCAGACTAGCCTGTGGCTGTAAGCAAGCACTCATCTAGAGCGAATATCCCCCGAGCGCCAAGGGAAAGGCTCCATCCCGTTATACCACACGAAGAGCCAGCGTCCTTTATCTGCCTAGTCTACCCCTAATTGGGGATGTTTACGGTGTTCTTTATTCATATGGATTGTTCCTCAGTAGATATATTTGACTATTTAGTCGTTCTGAACGTTCAAGACCCCGGAGAGAAAGCTTGCAGTCAGGATCTATTAAAGATGTTTGCAACACTCAAAGCAAAGTTTTCCAAGACTGATTTGATTTTCTTGAGGTTTTCTTTTTTTCGCTAGCTGTTTCAAATCCCATAATGTTCCGATGGATTTCCAGAAGCCTGTTGATCAAGACCTTCGTCTTCATTGGCAAAAGCCAGAGACAGTTTCAACGGTCCACCCAAGTGATGTATATGAAGGTCCTACTACGTGCCCGCCCTGGGTGAGGCCCTGGGGATTTGAAAGGTTCCTACTATGTCTCTGGTCTTGTGCTAGGAATTGGGCATCTGGAGGTGGTCCCTGGACATCCAGGGGCTCCCCAACTTATGGAAAAGAGGGCATACAAATACCTATTCATTCCTTCGTTTGTTCATTCTAGTACTATTTATTAGGCACCAACTGTATGCCAGGTACTGTGCTAGGCAGTGGGATACTGGGGGGGGGGGATCCAAACAGCTCAGATTCCTGCCTTTGTGAGAACACAGTCCATAAACCAACAATATATAGATATATAATATGTCATATGTCAATAAGTAATATTAAGCAAAGAAAGCAAGCTATGGCAACAGAGGGTAGTGGTCAAAAGCAGAATTTTCGACAGAGTGACAGCAGAAGCTCTCTGGCAGGGTGGTGGGAATGTAGCAAGGGAGGGAGCCAGGAGGACATATTTGGGGACACACAGGGAGGAGCTTCCAGGGCGGAAGGACTGGGGAGCCAACAGCCTTGCAGTGGGGTAGGGAAGGGGGGTTCGGCATGGGGTGGGGGAGAGATGGAAAGAGCAAGGAGAGGACAGAACAGCAGGGCGTGAGGTCACAGATCCCATGGGGCAAAGTGAGAGAGAAGCTTATGGGTATTGGAAGGACTTTGGAATTCATTCCAAGGGTTCAGAGTGGAGTTGTGACCTCATCAGACTCACAGTTCAGAGAAACCTCTCTGAACAAAGACAGACATAAGCAGTCAGGGGTGGAAACAAGGTATTGGTTGGAAGACAACGGGAGGGGTGGCTGTGTCTTGGGCCAGGGCGATGGGAGCCCTGTGGTTTGCTGCCGTGAGGTCGGGGAGGAGGACAAAGCGGTTTGGGGGGAGGGGGAGGCGGATAAATCCAGGACCAGGAGGGAGTGCTGCTATGGGAGGTGTCAGAGACACACAGAGGGAGGACATCTGAGGAGGGTGTCCAGGGTCTCAAGGAAAAGTGAATTTCTGATGAATAACACACTTTTCTAGTATAAGTATGTCCCCTGTGGTATTTGGGATATACTTACACTAAAAAAGTATTTGTTATTCATCTGAAATTCAAATTCAACAGGCTGTTCTGTGGTCTGTCCTGCAGTCCGAGCGACCTAGGGCACAAGAGCAGGGCTGCAGGGCACACCTGAGCTAGAAGAACGGGCAGGTCTTGGCCATGTGAGTAAGGAAGAAAGGAGTCCCAGGTGAAGAGAATCACACCCACCCCTTCTCTGAATTTCTGCGGGAGTTCTGGAGAGCAGGAGTCGGTCATCTGAGGAAGGGGAAGAACAGCACACGGCATGGCTCCAGAGCCGCTAGAAGTCAGAAGTCAGATCAGGGACCAAAGATCTAGGGAGGCAGCCTAATTGCAGCTTCAGAAAGAGTTTTCTCTCAAAACCTGCAGTGTGGACGGTTCATGGTCATTGCTCACGATTGAGAGGGCAAGATGTCCATCACCATTCTCTTCTAATCTAAAAATCTGCTTGTCTAACCCGAACCGGAGCTTGAGAAGTTAGGGGTTCGTCAGTAACCATGATCATTCTCGCACACTCAGTGAGGGTCCACCATGTTTCCAGGGCTGCATCCGATGTCTCGTTCAGGTTCCCCCAGACCTGCCCAGCTTCAGACGTCCCCACCTGCCTCTTCCTACACTGCCTCCCCCCAACCCTAATCCCCCACCCCCACCCTGAGAAAATGGCACCAACAATGTGAGAAAGGAAGAGCTCGTTGAGCTGTACAAATTACCTGAACAAATGTGCAAAGATAGAAATGCATGTTGTGATCCAAGGGACAATGAAGAAATCAGTCTGATGTGAAAAGAATACAGGAGAGAATGGGAGCCATTGAGCACTGGACTCCCACGCGTCTGCTGCAATGGGAACTTTGGAAGACCTTGAGGTGGGAGAAATAGATAGAACAGCAGGGAGGAAAACCAGAGAAACATTCTGCTTGCCGGAGCCTATTCACAGAGGTAGCCAGGGGTGGGAATGAGAAAACACCCTGCCTTCATGAGATTTTTATTAAGAAGCAGAAGAAGACGTTAAATAATGGCTTATTGGAGTGCACATCCTCGGCAGGGAAACAACCAATGATTGCAGAGAACTATATTATTACTTTGTGTTTGCTTATCTTTTTCTCTCCTTACCTGATAATCATCTGTAGCTCTATCTGTCTTTTTAAGGACATGTAAGAAAGTAGAGAAGGTTACAGAGGACAGTCAAAGAATCGCATATTATTACCTGGCTTTCCAGAACTGACTGTGCAATTGTTTGTGTTTGATGAGATAACAATGAAGATAGAATTGTTCAAAGCAAATGCCGCTCACATTCATCGAGCCTTACCTCGCTGCCCCACTCTCACATACGGCCGCCCCTCCCACCACCAAAGGCTCTCGGGGACACCAGAGCCACTGCCAATGAGTGACTGGTGAGAGGTAAAATCCTTTTCGTTTTGACATCCATGCCCACTGGGACCAATGAAATTTCTGTACTAATGGGGTGGTGCTAATTTCTAGGTACCAGGTCCCTACATAGGGATTCCCCAGAAAGCCCTGTCGCTACACCCCTCCATAGCTTAAATATGCTGGTCCTTCCCCATGAGACACCCTCCTGCCTTCCCCAAATCCACCTGCGCTCCTTAAACATCATTCCTCTCTGCGATGCTTTCCTCCATCACCCCAAGCATATTTTTTCATTGCCCACTTTGTTCCATGGATACAACACATTTCACGCACACAAGGAAATGTTTCCACTTCTTTGTTTCCAAGTCTTCCTTCCATTCGCCCGTGAGCTCCCTGGGGCAGGCATCACAGTCTCTGTACTTCCGGAGGCACAGAGTTACCACTCCTTGGATTTTTGCCCAGTAAATAAATGAAGAGCAAAAACTAAGAGTTTACCAGGAGTAGAGGAAGAGTATTACTTTAGGATCTCTCTACGTGCCATGCGACAGGCTCTTTGTATTTTCCTTATGATGCTACTGGAAGCCTTTGCATCTCAGAGGCTCCTGCTGATGTATTTTGAGCCAGATTGCAGAGGAGAAACCTGTACCGTTGCTGCAGCGAAGGGAACACGTCTGCATGAGATTCCCTCTATATTGTCTCCAGTTTCACCTGGAAGGTAGTGCAGCCTAGTGTGAAAGACCGTGGGCTATGGAGTCCAAACACTGTATTCAAACACAGGCTCTCTCGCTAGAGTGCTGTGCAGCCTTGGAGAAGTAGCTTCCACATCTCTGAGCCTCAGGTTCTTTGTCTGTAAGAAGAGGAAAATCAAAGTATAAACTTTATAGGCGAATAAGATGAGCCAACACAGGTAAGGCTTAGCGCATCACCTGCTGGGACAGTGTCAAAATACTAGATGTTCTAATTGGTGCCATCTTTCATTTTCATGTATGCGTTTTCTATTGATTAATTCATCTTTTCAGCAAAACCGCAGATCTAGCTGCATACTGCACAGAAGTCATCATATGCAGAATGGTTTTCATAAACCCTTGAAAAGTTCTTGGGCTCCATCCAGAACCTCTTGCCCTACTCCCTGCAGCACTTCATTGCCCGGACCCACTCCCTGTCTTTTGGGATCCCAATCTCACAACTTCCCCTCCACGGATGGCTCTGCCCTTCCCAGATCTGATGACTTATCCACTGAATGGCTTTGACTTTCTGGTTTCCAGTCTTGGTCACAAGATTCATTTGGCTGCTTCCTCGCCCACTGTAATGCCCCCAAGTGTTATGTCTGCTCTAGTCCAGGCCCTGAGATCTTCCACCGGGAGAAAAATTTAGAATAGATTTCTTATGCGATTCCTTTCAGATAAATGAGGAGGTCCTGAGATGGAGAATGTGACTGCTCCTGCGTTCTCTAGAGGTAAAACCATCTTTTATAGATATATAAATATGGATAATCTTTTGGAATAGAGATAAGTGATCTTCCATAGTTTATCTATAGCTGGGTTCATGGGCGTGGGGGAGGTGGAATATGGCGTATGTACAGCAGACGCTGGCTAGACACCGTTCCAGTTACTCACCGTTGTGTAACAAACAATTCCAGCAACACATTAAAACAATAATTTATTATTTTTAGAACTCATGGTTCTGTGGGTCGGGAGTTTGGAATTTATTTAGAATATATAGAGAATATTATCTATGTAATATTATCATAATATCTCTTTAGGTCGGTCAAAATCTTACCTCCAGAAATTGTAATTAGATTAGGGAGGAGAAGAAATCTTTTTTTTTTTTAAAGATTTTATTTATTTATTTAACAGAGATAGAGACAGCCAGCGAGAGAGGGAACACAAGCAGGGGAGTGGGAGAGGAAGAAGCAGGCTCATAGCGGAGGAGCCTGATGTGGGGCTCGATCCCATAACACCGGGATCACGCCCTGAGCCGAAGGCAGACACTTAACCGCTGTTCCACCCAGGCGCCCCGAGGAAAAGAAATCTTAACTCAGATTATATTTACTAACAAGCAGAAATGGATTCTTGGCTTGGCAACAACGACCATCACCAGTTAACACGTAACCAGATGTGTACATCAGATTATGCAGAGTTGTTCCAGAAACCAACCCTGCATTATTCAAGGAATCCAGAAAGAATAGGCGATGGAATTATGCTGATTTTTAAATATAATTTTCCAGCAGTTTAAAAAGAATAAGTTTTTCATTTAAAAAGCCAGCAGGATCTGCAGGCAACAAAGTTCTGTTTTAGTTGGAAATCAGTGGGTGGGAATATAAAGCCACTTTTTTTTTTTCCTAAATGGAACTAGAGAAGCAGCAGATCTAACAAGTTGTAATCAGCCAAATTTCTTTTTTTATATAAATATGTGAGTAAAAAGTTGGGGCTTTCTTTTTACATTATATTTTTTTTAATTCAACATAACAGTAGCAAATCACCTTTGCTACTCTCTGTTCCTTTTCCTGCATAAAAAATCTTTATTTGGACAAGATCAAAAGAAACTCATCTGAAATCCCATGAACCCTGGGAGATCAGGGATTTAAGAGGACAAAATAGCCCATGGCTATTTGCATATGAAAGTAAAGGGGTATGATTATCTACTGGTATCTCACCTGTTCCCATTCCATGGGGACCTAGGTTGGGTGGCTGCGGGGCACCAGTTCCCTGGGCTGAGGCTAGGGAAGCTGTCAAGCCAGGGATGGGTAAGATGTGGTTGGTTACAGCAAGTGGCTGAGAGTGGCCTGAGCCAGGGGTGAAGTATAACCAGGGATGTGAAAAAGGCACCTGGGGCTCAGGGCCAGATAAACAGTGTCACCCAATGGCTACAGAATAAGGACTGGAAAGGGTCACGTTAGCCTATGCCCCTCACTCGCCACTATCCTTGGACCAATGACTAGACCAATTTCTTCACCTACAAAATGGGGCTTACAATGCCTACACATCATTTGTTTGACGATCAAGTGAGGAAAATGCGTATGAAGGGCTTGGTTGAATACCCGGCAAGTTGGGACATTCAACAAATGATCTAAGAGACGGTGGCCAGTCTGAAATCAGCCAATGAACCAATAGCTCAAGATCCAGCTGAATGCCCTGCCAGGCCACAAAGCCAAAAGCAAACTGGGAGCATCTCTGGGGTGTTTCTAACGCACCGTTGTTGGGTGGGGGGTTGGGTGCTGTCACACCCAACAGCACAATGGCCTCAAACACAAAGGTGCCTTCTTTTATGTCACAGATCTCTTCCCCCTGTAGCTTGTGTGCGTGTCCGTTTTTGTGTGTATGTGTTGATGTGTGTGCATGTGTGCGTGCATGGGTCAGGGGAACTATTTAATAAATCTTATCACAAGTTCACTAAGGTCCTTTGCCTTAGAAACCCTGAAGTGAATCCTTTGGAGAAGGAAAGACTCTTCTGGCCAAGTAGTTATGCACAGCCTACTTTCTCTGCGGTGCGCCTTTCCGGGTGTGCTCATTTTTACGACAAGGCAGTAAAAAGCACGTGGACACTCGTGTTAGAATATGAGGATGAAAATGCTGGCTCTTCAACTTAGTTAAGGCAAGTGCCTTAACCACCCCAAGGCTCGGTTTCCTCATTTTTGAGTGGGGATTACGTCAGCTCCTATATTACCATGTTTTTATTAGGATCAAATCCCTTTCTCCCACCTTCCATAAAATTTGTCACCAATTCCTGTAGATTCTGCAGCCACCATGGGTGAGAAAGCCGTGCTTCCTCGCCGTCTCTCACTGCCCCTTCCTGCTTCAGGCTGTCACCCTTGCATGCTGTGCTTTCAGTGACAACCCCCGCATGACTTCCTTCCCGCCATCCCTGCTGCAACTGCAGGGAATCCCAAACACCATCCAGACTTAGTGTGAAAGCCTGGAGCTTTCTGCAGCTCCCCAAGGCCAGCCCTGACCTGGCCCCATCTTGCCTCATCTCAGTGTCCTTCCAGAGTTCCCCAAAAGCCATCTACACAGATCTTCTCCCCGCCGCCCACCCATCCAAAGAGCCCACACTCTTTCTGGTTACTCACACGTGTGCTTTGCATTTTAAAAGATGAGTGGTTTACATCCATTACACCAAACACACCAAGGCTGTCCGGGACTAGCATCTTTTCTGGTTCTGTATTTCTGTGTGCCTAACTAAGTTTTGCACCTAGTAGGTGCATAATACGTGCACATTAAGTGCTAAAAGAGAAAACCCAGGTCACTCCAAAGGACAAACATCTTGGTGCAAATTCCAGATTTCTTGAGTTGAAAGTTACTCATCCAAGAATCTCCCAGGGAGAGATAAGCAAGCCCTACTCCTTGAGTTGTCTATAATTAGACTATGACAAATAGGTTCAGAGAATGTCATAAAGAGTAATCTCTTTGTGAGCAGAAGTTCTCTTGTCCTTGAGGTACTTTCTGTGTCACTCTAATCTTATATTCTAAAATCTTGGATATATTTCTGTCAAACGTAGGCAACTCTTGATTTCCTTTGCCGTGGGTGGAAGTAGAGATGTGAGCAGTCCCAAACATCAGAAAAACCCACAATTATATATGTTCAGCTATCTGACAATTCAATTACATTCAGCATGATCAGTATGCCCTGCTTGAGTTCCTAACATGTGCAAAGTGCAAAGCTATAAAATTTTTTTAAAAAAGAAGGGGGATGGGCAGATACAAACGCAATAATTATCCAGCTTGACCAGACTATGTGGTGCTAGTGAATACTTGTGGGAAATGCCACTGCCAAGGTAAGTTAAGGTGGGACAATAGAAAGACTTGAATGTCAAACTGAAGGATGATGGAGTACTAGCAGGGTGTCCGTGGGTCCCATCTCTCTTAGCAGACAGTTGCAGGCATTACACCTTTGCAGTGTGACCTCTGCTGTGTTACACCAATAAGAGTCAAGGCTTAAAAGAAATCGTGTTCAGGTCTCCACTTTCCTTCTGTCCTGAGATGGAATGACCACAGGTCAGGTTCTTCCCAGCTCCATGGTCTGGAGAAAATGCTGGCATCTGAAGGAGTTGACCTTGGATGCTGGGTTCTGAGAAGCACTTCAAACCCTCCAGGGATAGAAGCCCAGGGGATTCTTGCAGAGCAGGAGTGAGAAAGACCAGGAAGCTGCAGGTGCCTGGTTCAGTCAAACACAGGGCGCACTGGGAAGAGACCTCCATTTGCAGCAACAGACGTTGCCTCAAACTGTGGCTGCCGGTTTTTTCCTTTGCAGCTTTCAATGCATCATTAACTCTCTGTGCCTCTAATTATTCATCTGTAAAATGGGAGAAAACAACATTCCTGGCTTAATGGAGATTTTTTTTCCCAAAAACAGTGCCTTAAAAGAACTTACTCCCATTTACCAATGATCAATTTCTCAAAATAAAAAAAAGGGGGGGGAGGTGAAGGTAAATCTGAACTCAGGATCTATCACTACAATTTCCACCCGGACGAGCATACATACAGCAGTAGGTCCAGGCTAGGAAACATCCACGGGGAGACAGTCAGGGCCCCACTAGACCAGGATAACTGTATACGATGATGAGTGCTGCTTAACTCCTGGGCTTAGCATCTTCCAGACCAAATCAAGGCTGCTGCATGAGGGGAGCACGGGAGGGTTCGTTGCGGGTTGAGATCACAGGACAGATGCACGCACGACTGCTCTGTATTCTGCAGAGCCCCATACACTCTGAATGACTGATCATCATTACTGTTACCCAGGGTTTAGTCCCTGGGAAAGCATGTGACTATGGCCCCTCTTGCAATTTTCTCATCTCTATATTTACGAAGACTTATTTACCTAAGCCCTATATATTGCTAGAGAGGACGAAAGGCAGTTTAAAACAAATACAGCGACGGCACGTTCAGAAAATAAAATGAAACTGAAAATAGGAACAAGAAGAAAGGAAAATGCCATTATTTGCAGTATGTGTTCATACAGTTTCTGGGCCAAAACCTCCTGGAGGCCAAGGCAAAGAGGAAAACATGAGCAATCCCTCACTTTCGTTACCAGAACAGAAGCTGGCTGTTTTTGGGTGACTCTTTTCCTGATGCTAAACTCCGAAAGGAAAGTGTGCAGGGATTCCATGGTCAGAGGTGAAGTCCAGGAGTCCAGAGGAGCCACTGGGCCTGGGAGGGGGAAGGACGCAGGTGGTAGGAAGAGCTTTCGGGGAAAGGTGGGCTCAGGTGGGTTGAGGATGACCGGAAGCAGATCAGGAGAGAAGGGCATTCCGGGAAGGGATCCAGTGGGTGCAGAGAACCAGGGGTGAGAGCCCATGCTGCCTGCCTGCAGAAAAGGGACACGCTCAGTCACCGTGGCAGCTCACTGAGTCCACTTGCACGCGTGGGTACCCAAGAATATTTGTGTCTGGTGGAAAAGCCAACGTAAATATGAATAAGCCAGCCAGAAAAACAAAGCCGAAGGACTCGTTAGCTTAGAAGTTCCACCAGGCTACCATGTCCGCCGCTGCGATGAGTGTGTCACTGAATGATGCGGTGTTCCCAGACTGGAAGCTGAGACATGCTGTGCCTTTCCCTTGCTACAATCTTTGTCTAAATAGTGCCAAGCAATATGGCTCTTCCTGGAATGTTCCAGCACCTTAATGCTCCCCCAGCAGGCATTGATATCAGTAAACTCTCAGAGGGGAGGTGACAGAAGACTCCCTCCCAGGTGACAAATCCAAGCTGACTTTTTGAATAAGAGAAACTGAAAAACTCCCAAAGCACCTTGCTGATTAGCTAATACTGAGTTTCAGTAACTGAGTTGGGCCAACTTCTTTTCTGCAACTTGGTGGTGCCTCGGATTAATCCTGGGGTAGCTAGGTTAGTAATAGCTAATAGTTAAGAACTCGGTTGCTGTTCATTTAACAAAGTGAGCAAGCTGGCTTCAGGGGCATACCAGGTCACGTGGGCTGTAGGGATCCCGGTGACAATATCCACAGCTCTCAGCCCCTCTCTGCCCATTGTCCTCGCTCAACCCAGGTGGCTCTTTGCTCTTTCTCTCTCTCCAGCTCTTCCCCACCGCTTTCTCTCTTCCTCTCTCTGCTCTTCCTCCCCCCCCCCAAAAAAAAACACTTAGGATATGGACTTTACCCTCCTTTTCAAATGTCGCACTGGCATGTCCAAGAGGACGTGTTTTCACTCATTCTGCTCCTACTAGGAAAGCATGTTCGACCCAATGACTCACATATTCTTTCAGCTCTGGGGAAAAAATCACTTATAATGTTTTTGATAATTTCTTCCCCATCTGTTTTTCCTCTTCTCTCAATAAGTGGTCTATGGGGTGTGGTAGACAGAATAATTGTCCTCCAGAGATGTTTACATCCCGACTCCCAGCTCCTGTGACCCCCAGCTGTCAGGTGACAGCCAGGTAGCCCTGCAAACTAGTTCTCAAACAAAGGGAACTGCCATGAGGATGTGTATTTCGTGAGCAACTACTAGCTCCCCTGGCAGCCTTGCCGACTCCATCCTGCGCCTTCGCAGCACATGGCGAGAAGTTGGTGCATCTCTAGGAGCCAGAACTCTGAATTTCATTTAGCATTTAATTAACTGGAATAGACCAAGGACTCCATGGCAGCCCCCGATTGCAATCTGTGGATGGATGGGCATTTTTATCTGAAAATGATGACCAGCTTATCTTCTGTCGTGCAGCTATCACACGTGATATGTATCTCTCGTTATCCCAGCCAATCAAACACAGAAAGTTTATTAAGATTCTATCATCCGAAGTTATCACCAATGATAGGATTTTTCATCTGAATGTGCTTGTGTGCAATACCGTATTTTGTCTAAGAGATCCTCAGGGAGAACGAGAGAGTACGATGAATCGACCGTCAATGACCAAGTCATTTAAGGAGTGTGGCCACCCAGAGAATTCTAATAACTAGATCATTTAAAAAGAAGTCTGTAACTCCCTTTAAAAAGAGAGAGAGAATTAACATGGCTACAGAATAACAGAGGAAGAAATCAGAGGGATCCTACAGTAGGAAAGGGGAAAAGCTGTTGCTCAGGTGAGTGACTGGAAAGGTGAGCCAAATAGTTCTATAGTTTGCTACCAATGGGTTCTGAGCTTCGTACGCACCATAGAGAAAGAGAAATGTGATCCACTCTGAGATTTTACGGGCCCATGAAATGCATGCAATCCTTTATTTATGAGAAGCCAGTTTTCATTTAGGGGATTTGTGAACAGGAAATTTGGAGAAGAAGCCGCTCACTGGGGTATTAATTCATACAATCAGCAAATGCCTCGTGAATTCTCACTTTATGCTGGCCATCATGCTGGGGCGTGGTAGTCAGTGCGAACCCAAACTTACCTGGTCTCTTGGTATGGATGAACCACTCTTTGTGACAAGCAGACAGTGAGACAATCACAGTAAAATGTGGGGGCACTTCCATGGAGGTGTGCCCAGTATCCACTGGGGACCCAAAGGGGACCTGATCTTCCTATCTGTGTGCAATTGGGGAAATTTTCATGGATACGACAGGAACTTAAAGAGATTCTCATCTAGGTGATGAGGAGGATGACCAAGTAAAGGCAAGCACTGAGGTTAGAAGCAATTACCCATCACGACGGAGGTCCCTACGAGAGCATATTGGTAAGTATTGGCCTCCCTTCCATGCTGAAAGCTCCTTGAGACCACTTCTGGCTTTGGTCTCCAACATCAGACTCCCAGCATGGGCTCTGGCCTGCTGTGGGTGCCAGGCAGGTTTCTGATGAAGGGATGAAAGAAACTAGCGATGTGCTGAGAAAAGTCTTGGTGATCTGGAGATGGGGCTGATGTAGTCGGTGCTTGGACAACCAGCGTCCTCTGTTTACCTTAAGATTTCACCTAAATAAATTGGGCAGCATTGTTCTTCCAAGGCTGTTCATAAGACCACACAGATTTTATCAGTTTTCCAGAGACCTCTGGAGTTTACAAGACCATTTCACATCCTTGGTCTTGGTGCTGCCTACAAGCATGCGGTAGGGGGAATAACAGCCTGGTGGGAGATGAGGCTAGAGAAAAGACCAGGGGCAATAATTCTGCTCTAACTCCTTCCACATTACATTGCTGTTGGGGTGTATGTGTATTTGCCTCCCCACTTACACTGGGAGCTCTGAGCCAAGGACTGCATCTGCATTTTCAAGGCAAATTCCAAAAACCTTGGGTGGAATCCATTGTACCACCTGGGAACTGTGTCAGCCTTGGGCAAATAAATAATTAAAACTCTCTGAATTTTAAATCATTCCTCAGTCAAATGTGGAAAGAAGGAAATTTGCCCGTGTGCAACTCAAAATAGTTGCAATCCGTTGTTCACAAACTCAGTGTGGCCAACCTCACTTTCTCAAAGTCTTCCAACACCCCCTCTCCATCCTTTAAACTGTTCCTTCTGATCTGGGAGCAGTTTTGAAGGACTCCGTTCTCCCCATTTCCATTCATTTCCCCCTGTTCCTGGGAAAATAAGAGTGGCCAGCCTCCCAAAAGGCTCTCCACCTTCGGCCACTCAATCTCTCCGGCGCCCCAGACTCGCATCATTTCTTCATCTTCTTTAATTGTCCTTTTTACCTAGTTTGGGGACCTATCCCCTGGATTTGTCTACTCTTTATTTCTAGAGCCGTGGGGGCCACTTGGAACGCTTCTGGCTCTGCCTCCTGGTTCCATAACTCTTTACTATTACCTCAACACCTCTGACAACAACCCCTCCTCGGAACTCATTAACGCGGTTTCCCCGTTAATTCATTAGCACTCGGGAGCCCCAGCGATGATCTTTCTCTTCCTCCCGCGGTCTCTGCCCTTACAAATTTCATTTCTGAGATTTCTCTCACATTCCGTTTATTGTGACATCATTTATGAAGTTCTCCCTCGACAGGAGAGGAGTCAAAAATAACTATATATCATTTTAAATTGCTCTGGTTGGTAACTCTACATTTTAAGAATATCAAGGAAAAAAAAGTGTCTAATGACAGGACTACAAGTGGATAAAGAGCTGACAGGGTAATTGCATTACCAGATGTTCCCATACACCAGTTAGCTGTTAGCCTGGCCTATTTGAAGCAACGGGTGTCAGGTCAGTAATTAGGCTCTCGCAGACAAACTGGAAGTGCCATCTGATCTCCTCTGAACACCCCCATCACTCTCATTTATGCCAAGTTCAATATGAAACACACCGTCACCATCCTCTTCCCTCAAGGCTGCCAAAAGTTCCCAGGGACATCTCCCCCCTCACTCCCACACGAGTTAATGAAGTCGATGCTTCCCCCGCATGTCAGAGAACTTGCTCCCAGGATGGCAGTACGTTGGTGCCCGTCAACAACAAAAACACCCAATAGCAACCTTGACTCCACTTTTTGATTCTTTTCTTCCGACTGTAGGCTGGCTGACATTTTCACACTGAGGGCTTCTTTGTGTTAATTTCTTTGTTTGATTTCCCAATGCGATCGACTCTTTAGAACAACGCAAAGGGCACAAGAGCCTGGAGAACTGAATTTAAGTCCCACAAGAGCCATTAACTTGCTGTGGGGCCCTGGTTAGGATCTGTTGCTGGCTGGACATGTCCGCATTCATTGACCCAGGGTGGAGTCTATGGGGAAAGAAAGGGAGTAGGGTCAGACTAAGTCATGGGACGGTGGAGTACTGAGAAGATATCCTGTCCACTGCTCATAAAGAAGCAGCAACAGCAGGTAATTGCCCAGGAGAGCCATCTCTTTTAGAGAGAGGGTGTTGAACTATCTGCAGATAGCAAAAGTGAACAAGTCATCTTTGTAAGTATTTGAGAGCAGTCATCCTTGATGAAGTCCATTAGTAGCCTTCAGAGCTGGCCACCAAGCCAAGGGTACTCAGGGACAGGATGTCAATCAGGATATAGAGGAGCAGGAAAGTCATCTTGGATGTCTGCTAGTGTTGCCCACCCAAACTAGATCACCTTTTTTTCCCCTGATAACAGGCATCCTGGTTTCCTTTTGAGAAATTTCGTTATCAGTCCCTATGGTCAAGTGAGGTTGACTCACCCCATTCCCAGACAGACACCAAGGGATGAGTGTGATCCCCACTTTGGCCCAACAGAGAAAGACTTGGAATTATTAAGGAAAGGATGCTTTCTTTCTGGTGAGGTTACTAAACTCAGGATTTTCTGGGGGCCACCGGAAGGAGAGATATCATTTAAAAAATAAAGCCAACACAGAGGAGAGACGGAGAGGGGCCAAGCCTGAGTGGCAGCATGCAACTCTCAGACGCAGCCATGCCTGAAAAAAGAAGCACTATTGGACTTCCCAGTTACAGGATTCAACTCTTTTCTTTTTATCTGGTCTAAACCAGGTTCAGCTGGGTTTCATTCCCTGACGATGGAATGATCCTAAATAATAGTATTGGATAGAACTCAGCGCTGGAAGAATTGGGACTGGTCAGCTCTATAAGAAAGGTTCCCTTAGGGAACATTCAGCTGTCAAAGCTAAGTATGAGTGTGGATGCCAGAACAAAGTGAAACACAGTTCCCCAAACTAAGGCAAAAAACGGTGTCAGAGTCTTTAAATGTCTCCCACTCAGGCCAAGACAGGATGGATCTCCTGGTTGGGCTTGGAGTCCGGTTATAAGGGGGCAGATGCTGGTTTCCATATTCACACTGACGCAGGAACTTTGGACAGGCCATTTGCTTCCCTTGGTCCTGGGTTTCCCCAACCGTAGAAGGAAGAGTTTAGATCATCTGCCTTTTTGATACCCCTCCCGCCCCCGAAAACCATAATCTCCTCCTCCCACCTAGCCCCGGTGTGTAGCAGTGGTGAAACCAGAAGATACAATGTCCAAGATGGCTAAAAGAGTCTCATAACAATGGTTCCCAGGACTTGAATAAAGAATTTTTGAGAGCAAGGAGTCTGGTTTCTACCCCCATTACGGGGTGTTTTCTGTCTTTCTCTTGTCTTTCAGTCGACCTTCCACATAACTGTCCAGGAGAGGATCCAAGGAGATCTTTTTTTTTTTTTTTTTTTTTGGCTAAAACTTTTAGTGGCTACAAAACACATTAAGTCTCTGCGAAGACCATGCTTGGCCAAAAATAGCATTTGGAAGATATAAAGTTAGAACATTCTGTCCACTGAAAATTTGGAATTTTACGAAACTCTCATTATAACGCTTTTTTACATTCTTTAAAACAAAGACATAAGTCGCATCTATAAATGTCACATGCCATGATTTTCTATGGTGTGAATTTTATTGTCTAGTTTTTGTTTAATGCTTCTACAAAACCAGAAGAGAAGGAGTGGACGTGGAAAGACAGGAAATGTGCTGGGAAGATGTGTCAAGGGGGGGGTCTAAATGCACGATGGCCTCTGACTGTCATAATACAGTGTCGCTGCCTCAGCCCAGTCCCAGACCGGATATGCTATGTTGGATCAAGTATTTAACAGCCATGAAAGAGGTTCCTTGGCTTCTTAATCATTTGGAATTTGAGCAAAGAGGCAACTTTGGTGTCAGCTAAGTACTGGTCCTAAATGTGGTTTCCCACAGAAACCTTTTGGGCTTCTGCTTTGGGGGTGGAACCCTGAACACAATGGGCAGACCCTGCATGGGGCGACCTCAGCCAAGGCTCAGGAGTCCCCGGGAAGACAGGTTCCCTCTTCCACCACTCTTTCATGATGAGGCCATTTTTCAAAGAGTGTTCTATAAACGTTAGCTTTTCCTGATGTCCTGTAGGAAACATGCTCTAGACAATACTTTTTGCCAGTCTCTGAGCTGGAGACTGAGGATGCAAGAGGAAGCTTTTATGAGAAGACAGAAACTTAAGGAATACCTCTGAAGGACAGAACCATGCATAGCCTTTGTCAATATGATGCAGTGAATGCAGTGACAGAGGTACCCCCAGAGAACCAGGGGAGGACACATTGAAAACACTATTTCAGGACGGTGGAGTAGGTATTTCTAGTAGGAGGATGAGGAAACCAAGTGTTTGAGAATGACCCAATGCAACTTGCCATGTTGAATTTAAGCAGAAGATTTTCTCAACGGAGTAACTAGTTTCCATGACTCAGGCTACCAGTCACCAAGGGGGTGGTTCTGATGATCTTGTGGAAATAGTCACACACACACACACACACACACACACACACCAAAAAAAAAGTCTTATGAAAAAAGTCTTTAAAATATCTTAAACACTTTTATTTTTAAACAAATACAAAAGATCATGGTGTATGTGTCACTGCACAGCAATGACTCGTCCACCATGACTGGGAGTGGGGCAGAGACCACTGTGGGCAGAGACCTGTGAACCCATAGAAGGATGGAGATTAATACATGGGAGCTCATTTGCTCCTCCTAACCAGATGAATTATCTCCTCTGCCAAAGCCGGACATAGCAAAAGGAGAAAGGGATTGGGAGATGTGCCGTGAGAAAGTAAGAGAATTGTGAGATTACGACTGAGATTTTCATTATAGTCCCTCCCATTGTTTTATTTTCAATGCCTGAATGAATTCAAAGATGAGATTTACAAAGTCTATGAAGCTGGTTCTATTCAGCCTGGTGCAGAACATATCAATTGGGAATAGACCAAACTCTTGAGCCACTTAACAATAGCTGTAATTGTACATAGTAGAGTCCCTTTCCTATCCAAGCACTTCCTAAGACTCCCTACTAGGGATACTTGGGTGGCTTAGTCAGTTGAGCATCTGACTTTTGATTTTAGTTCAGGCCATGGTCTCCTAGTTGTGGGATCGAGCCCTGCCTTGGGTTCTGTGCTGGGCACGGAGCCTCCTCAGGATTCTCTCTCTCCTTCTCCTTCTGCCCCTCCCCCTCTAAAAAAAAGAGAGAAAGAGTCCCCACTAGAAACCAGTTAATGAACAGATGCTAAGAATAGGTGAGCCAGAAGAAGAGTAGCCAGGTGGGGTCTGATGCCGAAGGAGCCATGAGGGGTTATTAACACACCCACTGAAAATTATACACGATAAAAGGGACATAAAGTAAAAAAGAATTACAAGGGTTCACTGTAATCTCTACTATCTTCAAATTTTATTTTTAGACCTAACACATAGCACAAAGAGAAAAGAAGGAAAGGGTGTGGTTGACTCACTTGATTTTGAATACAAGCTCAGGGGGTTACCAGTCACCCAGTCTTCCAGACTCTGTTTCCTCTTTCCTCTCTGGTAAAATGGGGTTAACATACTCCACCTCACAGGGTTGTTTTTCAGATTAGAGCTGAAGTAATCGAAGCAGCTGGTCAAGTGCCGGGACCAGAGTCAACACTCATTCAGCAATTGTCAGGGGCACCTGGGTGGCTCAGTTAGGTGTCCAGCTCTTGGTTTTGGCTCCAGTCATGGTCTGGGGTTGTGATCTCAGGGTCATGAGATTGAGCCCTATATTGGGCTCTGTGCTCAGTGGGGAGTCTGATTAGGATTCTGTCCTTCTGTCCCTCCCATGCTCACACTCTCTCTAAATAAATAAATAAAATCTTCAAAAAAAAAAAAGCAGTAGTCAATATTATCACTGTTCTGCTCAAGTTCCTTTTGGTATAACTTAGACCACAAAGTAAATACTGAACCTCTAATCCATTGGGTTTCAGCCCAAATTCTTTAAATATATTGTCTTGTTTCACCAATTAAAATTTAGAGATACAAAGGCCCTGGATTTTCATCCCTTTTCATCTGAGGGTCACAGGAATTGCTCACCTGAAGATGGTAGAGAAAACATTTTTCGCTTTACTCAACTCTCAAACCCTACTAAAAATAGCAATCTTAAAAAAAAGGAGTGAGAATAAGAGAGAAAATATACCATCTGCAAATGACATTAGGGAATTACCACCATCTCAAACCATAAACTATGGAACACACCCGCCAAATACCACGTGATCTAAACCTAGGTGGTGGAGGGTACCGAGCAAAGATGCACTCCACCTTTGACCTCGAGCAGAGTATACTGTCCCTAAAATATCAACATTTTGAGCAGTGTTGTCAATGCTTATTCTAGGGTTGTGTATAAGATACAGGAGAGGTGAGCAATGTCCTTTTAGACATCCCATCCAAGAACATGGATTACCTAAAGAATAAGCCTCAGGACTGATCATGTCATTGTCTCCGAGCTGATGAATACAGGAAGAGGTCAAGCAGGGTTCCAAAAGGGAGAGGAGGCAGCAAATTCAACAGTGTAGCACAGCAACTCTATGGCCTTGCTATTAGCCCCAGCAACATTTCAGATGTTGAAAACTGAAGAAAGACATCCCCTGGGATGAAAGAAATCATAGATCATGTGACTTGAACGAAAGATTCTGTTTGCCCACAGCTGAGGCTTCGGTGGGTCCCAGCTAGCTCCTGCCCTGTCTTCTTTATAAAATTTGTCTGTAGGTGGCCTGAAAAAATTTAGCCATTAAAAAATGTTAGCAATACCAAGAAAGAGAGACAAGAAAAAAGATATAAACAAAAGATACATATGTGTATTGCAAGAGGAATAGCCCACATTGATGGGAAAAGAGTTCAGAAAAAATAATTCTATATAAATTGGAGAGGATTTTTCTCTGCATAAGTGAATGAAAGGAAGTTTTACAGTGGTTCAAAGAGATTATCAGACACATACACACAGAGTGTTAATCTAGGAAAGAAAGGAATGAAAAAAACGATATGTGAGATGAAAACCCTTTAGAAGCAAGAAAATGGATAAACACAATTGATAAAGAAAAACTGGAGATTGAAAGAAACCCACACAAAATAAAAGAAAAGCAACAAAAATGATTATACATAGGCTAATGTATATAAAAGAGCCAATATATGTATAATTGGTGCTTCTGGGAGGAAAAAAAAACAAAATCTATTCAATGACATCTTAACAGGCAATTTTCTTAGACGCAGACTAAAATCTATAGCTAGAGATAGTCTACCTCAAGAAAAATATAATTCAACACGATCACCATTAAACTAAATGATCCTCAAGCTAAAGAAAAAAAAAAATCATGAAGCTATCTAAACAGGAGAAGCAAGTTACCCAGAGTTGACCTCAGTATTCAAGGACAGAAGAGAATTGACTATTATAAGCAAATTTCCGAGGGAAACAGTGTAACCCCCAAATTGCATATGAAGTCACAGTAACCCTCAGCCACAGAAGTAATAGATACCACCAAGGCTGCCACAACAGAGGGACTACAGCAGCCACGAGTCATTCTCTAAAAACATACTGCACTCATAAAACATAAAACTCAGTCAACAGCGCTAGAAATAAAAATAATGTGCTCAGGAGGAGAGTAACCATGTTGAGACTAGTGGAAGTTGAGTCCATTCCAATGTAGAAACAAGATGAAGCAGCTCTAAAAAATATTATTAAAGAACATATTAATTTTTTAATAAAACACAAACTGTAAAAACGATGTAACACGCAAAATGTAAAACACGAATGTAAAAGTAATATAACAACAAAAACCAGGGAATGAAGGGAATGGTAATGAGAGGAAAAAGTATGAACAGCTCACTTTTTCGTCAGCAGATACTCTTTAAAGTTGAGATATTCTTAAAAAATCTTCAAGTTTTTCCCATCACTTCTTCTTCATTTTTCACGGAGAAATTTTATCTAAAGATCAAGTTGCTCTTTACTTTCTTATGGCTGTTGTAATTAAGTAAAAAAAAATGCATTTGACTTTTATTAAAATCATACTTATATTTTTTAATAGATACTTCCTCTTTCTAGCTATATTTTAATTTGTTCTATTATGTACATAAAGGTGTCCAGAATAATGATTGCCAAATTTCGACAGTTGTTACTTCTGAACAATTTAAAATTAGGATTTTTTTAAAAGATTTATTTACTTATTTTAGAGAGAGAGAGGGAGAGAGAGCACGTGCAAGTGTGGGGGAGGGGCAAGGGGAGAGGGAGAGAGAATCTCAAGCAGACTCCATGCTGAGCGTGGAGCCCAGCTTGGGGCTTGATCTCACAACCCTTCAATCATGACCTGAGGCAAAATCAAGGGTCGGACCCTCAACCAACAGAGCCACTCAGGTGCCCCTAAAATTAGGATTTTTTTACAACTTTTTCACTTCCCTTAATTGCTAGTATTTCTTCATAATTATCAGGATTTTTCAATAAAAGAACAATAATTTATCCTTTTAACAAAACTTAGCATCAGACAAGAGCCAGTGAGGGAATTGAGTGAGACCACTGGCCACCCCTACCTTCTCATGGTTTCTCGGGCCGAGTTCCATGAGAGCTCCGTTGGTGGCCATCTAATGCTCTACATGTGTTTGTCGGTCAAAAACAATCCTCCCCACACCATCCTTCCTTGAGCCATGCTGATCACGTGAGACCTCCGAAGTTCTGGAGCTCCAGGTCATAGGGAGAGGTGGGTGAAGAGCCATCTTGGAATGGCGGCCTCTGGGCTGTCTGGTCACCCCTGCCATACTGTCCAGGTCCTCCCACTGCACTGAGGGAAAACCTGAAGTCCTTTCCACGTCACACAGAGCCTGGTGGTATCTGGCCACAACCACCTCACTGCCACCAACGACCTTGTCTGCATTGTTCCCTGCTCCTGAGTGCCCCATGGGTATTCCCAGAATAGGTCCTTTGCTCTTCCTTTGCTTTAGAATGTACCTTCCTCCTTCCATCCCCCCCCCCCCAGGATTCACAGCATCTCCTCCAGTTGTCACCTCACCATCTCAGTAACACCTCCCTCATAACCCACCCTGAAGCCCTTACCACTTATCATCATCTGGTGCCATCGCATGCATCTGTTCCCTACCGGTTTAGTGTATGTTCCCCCAACTAGGCTTCAGGAGACAAAGAACCACCTCTGGCTTGTTCACTACTGAGTCCCTAGTGCCTAGAACTTCTCCCGACATACAGTCATATACGTAGTGGTATAGCATACGACTACCCCTGGACCTCCATGCCAGGTCCTGGGAAGAATACCTGGGATCCAACACACAGAACGAAAAACCTGGGGTCAAGGACTGGCTTCACGGGCAGGTGATCCGTACAGTTGCACATGTCCCCAAGTTCAGAAGCGCTCTGCTCTTGAATCAATGCTCTGCTGTGGTTAATAGAATGTATTGATGAGTCTCAATAATTTTGGGAGAAAGGTCTCATAGTTCCACTGTGCACTGGTCCCCACAAATTATGTAGTCGGCTCTGTGTGGCATGAACAAATGAAAGAATGAATAATACCATCAGGCCAATTGCTTCAGCCTCAAAACCTGTTCCCTGCGCGGTGGGGAGGTCAACTCCTCCCCGGCCTGATGCACAGCGCCCTGGAGGAACTCAGCAAAGAGTGTGCAGAAAGCACAGCCAAGGAGGAATCTTCAAGACGTACCCCCACCTAACACACAACTCACCCACACAGCTGATCACACCCAGTCTACGCTTCTGCAGCACTAGGCACCTTTTTTCTTCTTCTTCTTTTTTTTTTAACTTCAAAAGCCCTCTGCTTATACAGTTTCCTCGGTTTGCAATACCCAACTTGTCGTCAGCCAGGCTAGCTGCTCGGGACCTTCAAGGCAAAGAGAGTGTATTTCTTGCTCCCGAAAGCCTTTCCACCCCAGAAGGTGAGTGGATCCTCCACCCAGCTCTCAAATCCTTTGCTTGCTTTTATCCTAGCACTGTTTACCCTGGGAGGCAGGGGCTGTCACTTCTTCCTTTCACAAATCTCTCCTGCTTTTCCATTCCGTGCCAGGTCCTATCACTGACACCCAGCATCCAGAGCCATGCGAGGCTCTATCTGGCCAGGCAGACACACAAGTCTTCCACCTCTTCTTGAGCCCACCAAAGGTGCTCAGTAATCGTTTGTAAAATGACGGAATGACTCCGAATTAGCGTTAGGATTTAGGGGATCTGTTTTCTTACCAAGTCTTCACCATGAATGGTAAAGGACCTCGGACAACCCATTGCCCTGTCCCATAAGCGGTTTGCCCTTCTGCAAAATGGGATGATGGAAGGGCCAGTCTAGATAGGCTCTCTCTTGTCTTCCCTCTCGCCCAAATCCAAGAGTTACAAATAGTCAATTAAAATACCAGCAGAAGCCGGTATTTATTAGGCACATCTTGGGAACTGGGCCCTTTGAACAGCACCTCTCCCAGTCTTCACAACAACCCAATAAAGTAGATGATTACCCCCGTGTCTCAGAGGGCAATGTGTGTGACTTAGAGAATTTCAGTGCCTCTTGCCTACTCCCACGTAATTTCTACATGATCATTCCAGGATGAGGGCTTACCCACCTGACCCCAAGCCTGTGCTCCAAACCGCTACACAGCACGGCCCCATGCCTCCAGCCTCATCCTGTCTACAGTCTCAGGACCCCAGGTGGTCCAAACACAGAAAGCCAGATCGAATCAGGAATAGGGAGTATAAGATTCTGCACATTTCGTGTGGTTTTTCCACTGGCCAACCTCCAGTTAGCCAGGGTTGGAAAGCTGGACATTCCCCTCCTCTGGTTGGCATGAAGCCCCCCCTCAAATTCATGGAAGCCAACTGCAAGGGGCTTCTATAAATCACACCCACAGCACGCAAAGCCTGTTGTTCACACCCGTCTGGGTCCAACAGAAGAGACGGCCTTCCCCCGGAGGCTGGATCCCGAGTCCCCCTTCCACGGAGGCAAGGCCGCCTGTCGGGTGCTTGAGCTGATGACAAGAGCTCCGGAGTGCTGTCAGGAAGGCAATCACGTGACAGATCCTCCATGTAAGCTCCAGCCCTTTCTCCAGGCTCGCCCTCTGACAGTTATTACCGCTGCAATAAATTCTTCAGTAAAACAAACAGGCACGCCATAAATTTATTAGTCCAGGCACTCTGTGTTACTTAACGTAACGGCTAGTCTTAAACAGGTAACTAGTGCAGTAAATAAACCAGTTTATTTAGGCACTGTCAGCCCTAAGTGTTCACAGGGGCCTGGAGAAATGGCATTGGCCTTTATAAGCATGATCTATGCCTGCATAAATTACATTTGCCCACTCAGATATTTGATGGCACGTTACCATCTGGGAAGAATGCGGTACCTAGGAGCTGTCTGTGAACTTCAGAGGGTCTACGTACAGGAGACAGGGAATCAAACCGGTAAGTGCGTACGGTAGGGACAGTCTGGAGATGTGGTGTCCGTGTGAACCAAACCGGGCCCCAAACTCACATGTAATGGCAACGCATGTAAAATCAACTGAGATTTTTCTGCCAAGCTGTGTGCGGAGAACTAAGTGGGGAGCAGAGGCAGACGCGTAGAGAGAAGTAACATTGACTACCAGGGTCCTTAGAAGCGGGGTGGCCTGACTTCATCATCTTCACCCCCTCCAATCCTTGTACATCTTCAGACACCGAGCGTAGGCAAAGATAAATACTGGGTCCCTGTGCCAGACTCTGACGTGGGCTCTTTGTAGGAAATGTTTATCGTCTCACATTTCTGGTGGCTGGAAGTCTGAAATCAAGGTACTGGCAGGGCCATGCTCCCAGTGAGACTGTGGACGGGATTTTCTTTTCTTTTTTTTTTTTTAAGATTTTATTTAATTATTTGACAGACACAGACAGTGAGAGAGGGAAGACAAGCTGGGGGAGTGGGAGAGGAAGAAGCAGGCTCTTAGCGGAGGAGCCTGATGTGGGGCTCGATCCCAAAACGCTGGGATCACGCCCTGAGCCGAAGGCAGGCGCTTAACGACTGTGCCACCCAGGCGCCCCTGTGGATGTGATTTTCTATATCTCTTCCAGCTCCTGGTGGCAGCAGGCAGCCCTTGACATTCCTCGGCTTGGGGTTGCTTCACCGCGGCCTCTGGTTTTGTCTTCATACAGTCCTCACCTCTGTATCTGTGTCTTATGAGATCACCAGTCATACTGGTCAAGGGCCCACCCTACTCTAGTATGACCTCATTTTAACTGTAATTACAGCTGCAATGACCCATCATCACACAAGGTCATATTCTGAGGTTCTGGGAAGGACACAAATTTGGGGGGACGCTGCCCAGCCCAGTTCAGATACCTACCGGGCATCAAAGTGCTTCAAAAGCACACCTCATTTTACCTTTACAGCACTTTGTTGGGTACAAATGCTTATGCCCATTTTGCAGATGAGGACTTTAAGCTCAGGAGAAGTCCAGTAACTTCCAGATTAGGGTCCCAGAGCTGATAATTGATGACATCAGTCCTCCAGCACAGCTGTGATATCAAAATCCTCATTTTCCCAAGGGCACTGAGAAAGAATTCTCTGGCCAGTGCTCAAACCACGTGAAGATTCCTTTAGAGCCCTTTAAAAAAAAAAAATCATCATGGATGAGAGCATGCATGAGCATCTATGTGTTTAATGACATTCATCTCATTGGAAAACATAGCTTGAATAGTTTTAAGGCCAGTCGCAAAAGCTGAAAGAGCCAGGGCCAGAAGAAGACAGTAATATAATGGAACTGAAACTTTCTTCAGACCATATTTGGATTCAATTGCCTGTTACCCAGAGCCCTGAAAATAAATGCACTGATAAATAATTATTTCCTGCCCCACACATTACCAAATATGACCGTGCCCGGTCTTGCGGCCAAGGAGCCAACCCATTGTTCAAATGCCTGGCCCCACCCCCACCCACACACACACACTTGGCTGCAAAAAATGTGGCTTCACTTTCCTGTGAATCCTAACTCAAAAAATAGAATGGCACACACTCAGCCAATGCCTCATGTTGGCTTGCCACTGGCCAGCCCTGGGATCAATTACGTAAATACAGAGCGATGGGGCTTCCTCCGAATATGGTCAGGAACACAGTCTCCTCAGGATCGGGTGATTCCAGCACCTTCTGCCCAGAGCTCTGCACTCACACGCTATCCCCCACTCAGAGCCACCCTTCTCCAAAAGTGTGACCACGGGAAGGCAGACTGTGAAAACTCTTCTGCGTTTTGTTTGGGGTAAATTCTAGGTGAGGACGACAACAGTGCGTATCATCTGGCCCCACCGAGGGAGGCAAGGACAGCAGTAGCATACAATAAAAGACACGGGGTTTGGATGCAAATCAGCTGTGATTGGAAATTACTCCACTACCCATTGGCCACGTGACCTCAGACAAGTCCTTTTACCTCCTTGGTCTGTACTTCCCTATGCGATGTGAATCATGCCTACTTACGTGTACATTGAATAAGCTAACAGAAAAAAATCCTAGCCCAGAGGAAGCCATACCCATTGGATCCCCTCACCCCCTTCTCCATAGATGGGGAAACCAAGGTGGGCATTGGCCGTTACAATCTCGGCTAGTAGAGTTGAGATTCCAGCCCAACCTCCATCACAGTTAAGGTTCTCGTGTTGAGGACTCCATAGGGGCTCCCGTCTTAAAAAGGTGAATTTCTGCCCGGGTTTCTATACTCTAATGGGATCTTTATCCAAGACACTGGGACAGTCTGTTTGCACGCGCATCTGTCTCAAGAGAACACGCGCTCCACGAGAACGTAGGGCATGTATCATTCATCTCGGTACATCAGGTGCCTCCTAGGTGGTCTGGACCACTGAAGGGTTAATGTCTATTTATTGAACAACTGACGGGGCAGAAGCCCTCCCCTGTGCCTCCACAGCACTTTCACATCTCCTGCCATGGACGGGGCCCCTCTTGCTTCTCTGCACGGGTTCCTTCCTCAGAAGATTGCAAGGTCCACATTGGCAGCGTCTAAGACTGGCTCGATCCCACACCCATGGCTTAGTACAATGCCTCCCGCATACTAGGTGCTCAATAAACCATTGTTGGAAAGCGATTAAGAGATTTTTAATGGGACACTGGAGGAAATAAAGGGGAGAGTACATTTAATTGCATAGAACACCTACCGTGGACCAGGTACTTTACTTAGTGCCTTCCTTCCTATTAATCATCACACACACACACACACACACACACACACAGCAGTTTTATCCCCATTTTTACAAATGAGCAAAACTGAGGTTGCCGTGAGCCAACTTGTCCAAGACCACACAGCCAGTGAATGCCAGAGCTCCCATGAAGCTCGAGTCTGTGTGCAAATCCCCTGCTACACCACACTGTTGCTTCAAAATCCGAAGAAAACATTGCCTACTTTGTCATTTTATCTAGAACCATCTGGGAGCCCCTCCCTGTTGACCTCCTGCCATCCCTGGTGTGAGGGACCCACTGTGGGAGCCAGCCTGGCTGAACAGTGACCTGTGCTGGCTGTAGGTAGAGGTGAAGGGCTGGACCTTGTGACCAACACCCCTTTAGTAACCCAGGACCTTACTGTGCACGAGCCTGGGGTCATCAGATTTCACAGTCACGGGGTGCTGGAGACCCTCCTCCCTGCGCTCTGCGGGAGACCGACCACGCCAGCGTGAGCTGAGCTGAGCCCATGTCCCTGTGGCCAGCCGCCACCAACCAAGGGATGGAATGCTGCTTGTGGTGGCCATGGTTTCTCAGGCATGTGGGAGGCCACTTCACAGCATGAAATGGAGCCCTCCATGTCTGCCTTGCTCACCGAAGAGCCGCCTGGCAGAAGCAGGGGTACTGTTGGACAGGAGTATTGGGAATTTGGGGAGAGGAGCTGCGCATCTCAGAGGCACGGACAACTTCCTCCTGAATGGAGGAAAAGAGCAGCAGGCAGAGAATCAAACAATGATTGTGTGCAGCTAACCCAAAACCAGGCTCTATACTCTGCTAATGCCGTTCAGTCCTCAAGGCAATGTCTTGCTGGCCATTTTGCAGATGGAAATACTGAGGCTTCTCAGCTATTAAGAGAAGGAAGAAGTGAAGGAGTGAAGAGCTTCTATTCCACCCCGATATTCAATTTGAGAGCAAGAAGCCAGAATTCGAAGCTGGAGATTTCTTGAGCACATCAAGAGGACTGTAAGCCCTGGACAACAAGGAACGATGCCTAGCTCTTCCTTTATAAGAAGCCCACCATGGCGAAAGGGTTCTCAGATGTGAATTGCTCATTTGAGTTCCCCCATTCTAAAGGGTACCAGCAGCGTCATCTTGTGCTCTGGTATGTTCCCTTTGCGGCTAAAGGGGTAGTGTTTTAAAGGTTACATGTATTTGTCCTTCTGCAGATTTTGATCCCAGGCTTTGACGTCTGCCGAGCACATGGCCACACAGGGGCTCCCGTTTTTGTGACGTTGAGCCACACCCAACTAATGGTGAGGAAAGAAGGCTCCAAGCCCCAGGGTGACTGCCCACCGCAGACGAGCCACAGAGGGCAGATTCAGCACTGCCCCTTCCAGGCTGCTTTGTACCAAGGGATACGCATTGTGTGGCCCACGGAAGCCCATCAGAGAATCCCCTGAGGTCTGCGGTCTCCAGTCCCCATGTGTCCCTTTCCAGATTCCTCTACAGACTTGACTTGGGCAAACTGGACCCCCCACACCTCATCTCCAACACACTGGACACATCAGCTTGACATGTCTTTCCAATTAGGCCAGTCCTGAGCTGCAGAGAAACAGGAAACCACTCGCAACCTCAGACCCATCCAGACGCAGGAAACCGGGCAGAGACAGGGGCGGCCCCAGCAGTGGCATCAGCCCCGAGCCAGGGCACGATGCAGCCAGCCTCTGCTTGCCAGACACTGCCCACCCCTCCCACTGCAGGCCAAGGGCCTTGCCTGAGGCACAGAGATGGAAGAGCATTCCCCCCCCACTTCGTAGCTGGGAAATCTTGAGCAGATCTCTCTGCCTCTCCAAAGCTCCTGAGAGACTCCTGCCTGCCCTGGAACCCCTGCCTTAAAGGACACACACCATGAGATGATGTTTGCAGAACCTCGGCACAGCACTAGGCACACAGTAAGTGCTCATTCATGCCAAGGAAAGGGCAGGCCCTTTACATAAGCCATCGCCGTGGTGCCTGGAAGCTGCTCTGGGAGGACAGTGTTTAGGGTCCCATTTGACAGATGGGAACAGAGTTGGGGTCTGTGTAAACTGCAGCGGAAGAACATGTGGTTCAGAATCCCAAAGGGACACAACCTCCAGTGTCAGCCCTGACATTTGTTAGTTCAGGGCTGGTTAGGTGACTGTCCAGTCCACACCTGCCACTGTTGGAGCACATCAGCTCCAAGTCCAATCTTCTATCTTGCGGATAGTGTCCGAAGCTCCGCAGTATCACAGAGGCGCCTGAGGTCCAGAGAGCTTACCTCGAATGCCTGCAGTCCCACCCCAGAGTGACGGAGCTGACATTTAGCTTCGCGGCAGATCTCCGTTGCTTTCCAAGCCTCGCGTCCTCAGTTAACACATCCAATCATCTCTCTGTGCCCGCGCGGGCAGAGAACCGAGTAATGCACTCCGGAACATTTACATGGAACTGCAGCAGAATGTTGGAGTAGCCAGGGGTCTGCACTGAATCAGCAATTTCCACGACACATGGCTTAACGCCCCACCAAGCCTCGCGAGCCTCCCTATGCCCCTGAAGGGCCCCGTGTTGTTCCGTGAAGACCCGCACACAGCCATCCGCATGTCCCAGCCCAAGACTCAAAAGTTGGCAGTTCCTCAAAACATTAAACATGGAATTGCCGTGTGATCCAGCAATTCCACTGTTAGGTAAAGAACCAAAAGAATTAAAAAGCAGGGACTTAGGCATTTGTATACTTAATGTTCACAGCACACTACTCACAACAGCCAAAACATGGGAACAACCCAAGTGTCCTCCGAGGGGTGAACGGATAAGCAAAGTGTGGTATATTCATACAGCGGAATATTATTCAGCCTTAAACAAGGAAGAATATTCTGATATGTGCGCCAATATGAATGAACCTTGAGGACATGACGCTGAGTGAAACAGCCAGTTCCCCAAAAACAAATAATCTTATATAATCCTGCTTATGTGAGATACTGAAAATTGGCACATTCATAGAGATAGAAAGTAGAATAAAGGTTAGCAGCGGTGGGGGGAGGAGGGGCGTTAGTGTTTGATGGGAACACAGTTTCTGCTTGAAACGATGAAGTTCTGGAGATGATGGTAGTAAAGTTTGCCCAACATTGTCAGTATATTTAATGCCACTGAACTGTACACCTGAAAAGGGTCAAACAGTAAATTTTATGTATATTTTACCACAATAAAAAATAAAGAAAAAAGACGGCTAAATGCATTCACCAGGGATCCTTCTTTCCGAAAGTTCAATTCGGCAACTGCTCGATTTGGCTGAGATCCCCCCAGATGTGGAGCCAACAGAAAGCAGGTGGTCTTTTTCATGGGGATCCTTCAGGAAAGCCCCATGATTGGGGGCCAAGCACCCTTCTTCTCAGCAGGCGCCCAGCACACTCCTTTTCACCAGGCACTGTCCACGTGGAGGGGTGTGGGGAGGCCCCACGGGAGCCAGAGTGCAAAGACATGGGGCCATTTTTAGTATAGGAGAAACGAACTTTCCAACAAAGATAGACAGGGTGTTTTAGATCTTCTCAGAAGGTGGGGGGAAGGGTTAACGAGAAAAAGAAAGATCAATGTTTCTCCCTGAAATTTCACAGTCACAGATTTTAATGCAAAGAAGCTGTTGAGCGTGAGCTGTGAATCTTTGATGAAAACTAATACAGCAAGTCAAATGCCTTCCACATTGTCTGTGCTCCCAGGGAGCACCCCAGCCCTCTGCCAAAGGCTTGTTCGCTGCTCAGAGAAGGACTTCACGGGCCAGGCCCGGCGCTCCCCTAGCTCCTTTATTTTAACTAACATATTTTTCTTTTATTTGGGGGGAAAAAAACTCTACTAAAATAGTAAAAGAGAAAGACTACCGAATAACAAAGGGTACCAAACCTGATGTGTTTAAACGCTGACGAGAAACGAACTCTTCCGAGTGAAGAAGAATGCTCAGAACATAGGACATCCACCTCTCCCTGCACCCCACCTTTGCTCGTAGGAGATCGTTTGCAAACTCAGTGTGTGTGCACGCGTGTGTGCGTGTGTGCACTTATTACAGCTTTCAGTCAGCTGGATTCTGGCTTCGTTTCAAATCGCTATCAAATGTATTTAATGAAATTAAGGTCTTCGGTATTTCATTTAGGAATAGTGTGTGCATGTGTGTACGTTTCTGTGCATATATATGTGTGTGCATGTGTGTATGTGTGTATATATGTGCGTGCATGTGTGTGCATGCATGTTTGTGTGTGCATGTGTGTATATATGTGTGTGCATGTATGTTTGTGTGTGCATGTATGTATGTTTGTATATATGTGCATGCATGCGTGTGTGTATATGTGCGTGTATGTGTGTATGTGTGTGCACGCATGTGCATGCATGTGTGTATGTTTGTGTGTGCATGCGTGTGTATGTGTGTGTATATGTGCGTGCATGTGTGTGCATGTATGTTTGTGTGTGCATGTGTGTATGTTTGTATATGTGTGCATGCATGTGTGTGTGCATGCACATATGTTTGTGTGTGCGTGTGCACATGTGTGTGTGCTTGTGTGTGTGTGTGTGTGGCCACCCCACCAGTACATCGGCCAGGCTTTCACATTCAACATGCACGTCTTTCCCACAGCTGGAAGGAACCAGAGCTCTCTAGTTCAGTATATGTTTCCAGAGGGAAACTGAGCCGCCGAGAGTTTATTAACTTGTCCAAGGTCATTTACAGAGCCTTCCTGCCTCCACATCCAGTGGCCCTGGCCCCACACACCAAGCCTCTGCTCAGAGAGTGACTTGAACCTGGGAATTAGGCCCAGTGAGCTGCCCACAGAGCCAGACAGGCTTCTGAATATTTATCTAAAATACTACACTGTTTAAGTGGAGGCATTTGAAACAGCAATTGTATCCCTCAAACTGTATCTTCTAGAAATAAGTCAGCACCTCAATATGGCATTTGTTACCAAGCCAGGATTATTTCACTCAACATCCCGCTCATAATTGTTTCGTGGACATCCATTAATTTTTGAATCCTGATACTCCTTCCATCGTCTCTAACCAGGGTCCTGCTCCAAGTCTTCCACACCCCGTCATCATTGCATCATTTTTCTGCCATTATTTTCTTTTTTAAAAAATCGATAAATTGTTTGTGATTCCTCTAATTGAGACCACATGCCTATAGTGTAGAAATTCAACATGCACCTTAAACAGTAAATCTATTCTGTCAGATACGATGATGTGGGAATTGTCAGAAAAAGATAATGATCTGATTCTAGACACGGGCATACACACACACACACACACACACATACACACACACTCGCACACACTTGCGCACGCACGCACATACACTCTACACCCCAGAAGTTAAAACCGAAGTTTCAGAGAGAAGCCATCCAGTGTCTCATGGCTTTCACAGGCTCCCGGCAGGACACCGTGTGCAGCTCACCCTGATGCACTGACAATTTTGTTGTTAACGCAAGTTAGCTGGGGATGGAATCCTACCTGAGGGTCATTGGTGTGGCAGGAAGGGGATTGAATGAGGAGTCAGGAAATCCAGGTTCTAGCCCACATCTTCCAGTAACAACCATTTCGTGGCCCTTTCTGCAGGCATGTCAGGTGACATATATACACATACATCTCCAAGAGCCCCCGCAGCCCCATTTTACAGGGCACAAACTGAGCTGAGAGGCGGTGCCCAAGGTTACCAGCTGGGTGGCTGCTGGCATCAGCCTGCTCCATACCCCATGCCACCCTCGATGCTGGTAGGCCTGAGGGAAATCTTTTCGCACCTCTGACCCTCAGTTTCTCCATTTGTAAAATGGGAAGGTTGGACAAAAATGACGTGAAAGTCCTTTCCAGCTCAGAACTGTAATGTGCTGCTTTGGGTCACAGCATCCCCACCTAAAATGGCCGCACTGCCAAAACTCTGCATCCCAACGTGTCTCCGTGAGCAGCGTCTCAGGAAGCTCGGTTCACAGGAAGCCCATGGCCCTTGATGAGCACCCAGACTGTCATCGATGGGCCACCAAGATTGCCCAACTACTCCCCTACCCATAGCCACAACATTCACACTGGGACCTTGCAACACCTCCCATTCCCCCCCGCCCCTTGACTCTGGGCTGGCTGAAAGGACCTTCAAGCTCTCCATGTGGCCAGCTTGGGATTTCTCACATGTCTTCTCCCCCCAGAGAACAAGGACTATGGCTCCTTGACCTCTGTCTGCCCCAACCAATGCCAGCTCCCAGCTGCATGCTGGCTGCCTCATTGTATCACTCTGATGTGAGGCTTTCTCCCCGAGATAAAGCCCCATTCTCAGGGTTGCCACCCAGGGGTCTCTCCTCTGACCCCTGGGGTAGGTCAGACAACTTCCAACAAGACTCTTCTGAGGAGAAGAACGTGATCCTGGCTTCACCTTCGGCAATCTGGAGTGGCCTAGACTATCCTCACATGGCAGTCCCACTCAAGCTTACCACCATCTTCCTGCAGGTCTAGAGACTTCTCCTTAAACAGGGCACCGAGAGCTGAGTGCAACTCTCAGGAGAAATCTGACGTAAGCCAGGCATACAAGCCTATCGCCTTCCTCATTCTACGAATCATACTTCTGTTCATGCAGCCAAAACTGCATTATCCTTCTTGACACCCGTGCAGGTAGCATGGGATTTTGTGAAGCCCGTGCATTCAACACCTTCAAGGTCGCAAGGAAAAGTGCTGACTGTGCTCTTTCTCCCCCTTCCTCATCTTGGAAAGTTGTTTTCTTCTAGACCCCACATCAGAAACTTACCTCCCTTCCTGTTTAAAAGAAGATAGCTCCATTTTACAAAATGAGCATAAGTTTTGGAGCCCCAGACACAGACTCCTGTCAAGGCTCCAACCTTCGTCACTGCGTGCGTGTGGGTGGGGCACCTTGTTGTCCATACTGAGCCTCTGTTTCATGATCTAGGAAGTAAGGGCAGCAGTGCCCACGGTCTTTCCAGCAGCCGCACAGAAGCATTTTGTAGAGAAGTGCAAAGTCTGACCCATATGGCTCCAAAGAAATGGAAGCTATTATTACTAACAGTACTAATAATCATGAAAATGGAAACAGTCAAATCACAATGTATTTCATGATGTCTCCAAATTCTGATGAGAGGGGATCATTGAGATCCTCATCGCACCACCCAAGATATTTTCACAACCCAGCTCCTCGTCCACCACAAATTCCGTAACACCGTCAACATTGTCAAGTGACTTATTAAAAGAACCTTTGAATCAGACAAGGAGGACGATGAAGCCGTGAGGACTCTATCGCATCCACGAACCAGCATCTGTCATGGATAGTTTTTGAAATCATTTTTTTTATCTCCCTAATTTTACCATCACGGTGCCCATATTTCTCCATCATGGCTGCATAATTAAAAATCAAAGTAAAATATTTAGCTCTCAAATTCCTTAAGGCTGTCACTTGGTTTTCTGCTTCTATCCCTGGAGCTTCCTTCCTTCTCCTACTCAGCTCCCCCACCAGCAACTTCAAACGAGTGCAATCTTTCCATTACCTCCTCCTCCCCAAATCTCAACTTGACACCCTCTGCTTGGCCTGCCCTCTTTGTTGGAATATGTTCAATTCCTATTGTCTGGAAGATAGGGAATTTTTAAAAGTTGCTTTGTTAATAAAATGCCTCAGTTGAAAAAGTTTGCTCAGCAGCGTGTGTCTCTGAATATGTGTCAACTTCTGTTTGGATCAACTGACGTGGGATGCTATATTAATTATTCATTTTTGCAGAATGGAAATTAATTATTGTGCATGAGATTCTAAACACATATGGCAACAGTGCCGGCTGGACTGGCCCTCCTGCCAGGATTTCAGAGACTCAGATTCAGAGGTAATATGTTGTTTTGCAAAGCCAAGACCTCCTAAGGATTCCAAGATAGAAGAATTGAAAAACTGACATGTTTCTGTACGTGGTCCAAATCCTGCCCTCCTTGGATGCCCCCCTGACTTCCCCGCCATGTCTTCCAGAATCCGTGCTGCTACGGGAGAGTCTATTGCTATAGCTACCACCACCTAAAGCCTGGGGTCTTTGTCCTTCCCTCCAAATCTGTGTTTCTGCAGTGGGTGGTACTGCCAGCCTCTTTGCCCTGAATCCTCCCAAATGAATCCTCCTGGGGAGAATGACTAGGAGTGTTCCCTTTGCATTCCATCTTACCTCTGTTATTCTGTTCATCATATTGTAACAGGATTGTTTGTCTGTTCAACGATCTCCCCATTTGGTGAGAACTTTGTGGAGAGGAATTACATCTCATTCTGTCTTGTGGGCCCTCATGCCCACTGAAGGTGGGTAGCTTGTTAGATCGAGTTGGACCTATTAGTTTCATGAGGAAGGGAAGGAATTTCAAAGATTGCACTCCCCCTCACTGAGGAAAATGCAGAAGGACACGTGCCAGACATGGTAATAATAAGTAATAATAGCCATTGCTGTCTGCAGCTGATGACGGGTACGGGCCAAGCCTCATGCTACACTTGTCACATGGACTCTCTCCTTGGATTCTCCACGGTCCTACCAAAGAGGATTCCGTCCTCCTTGCCCATGGCAGAAACGTGAGGCACCGAGAAGCTGAGCAATCTGCCGAAGATCTCACATCCACTGGCAGGCTTGAGCTTTGCTCCCTTAGACTGTAAGCCCATGCTCTTCATTTCCTCCTGCGTGGCCCCTCTCACGGGCACCCAGCCCACAGCACATCAGGAAACCTCCCCATCCCCTACGTCCGAAAGCACCTGGAAGGTGTCAGGGAAGGCATCTCAGAAGATGTTGATGATTGAGCAGGTGTTGTCCAGGCAGAGAATGATCCAAAGAAGTGGTGTGAAGAGGCCGTGCAGCTCAGCGTAGGGTTCCTGAGCCTGTCCTCGGCTTGAGTCCTTATGCTGCCACTTGCCGGCTGCGTCGTCTTATTCTCCCTGTGCCTGTCTCCCATCTGTAAAACAGAGATAATAATAATTCTCACTTTCGTGGGGTGGTTACAAAAGCGAAATGACCAAATACTCAGGAAGCACTTAGAACAAGGTCTGGCACACAGGAGTGAATAGATGTTTCCCGTCGTGGCTCTAATTCTAGGTAGTGGGAAAGGAATGAGCGAGAAGAAGCAAAACTGCAAGCCATTTCAGAGAAATAGCAGATATTTAGTCTTGGTGAGGGGTGAAGCTGGGGGCAGGGGTCAACAAGATGCGGAGCTGAGAAGACCCGGGGAGGATGTCAAAGGGCCCCATGTTCCAAGGCCAAGAGTGTGAACAAAGGCAAGTTCTTGGCAAGTGTTCAGCAAGATGAGGCAGGATACGCATTACATCTCATAGACACACACCTTTAGTTCTTGCTTCTTGGTAATTTTCACAGCCCAGTTTTGACCTTGACCTCTGTGGACACAGACAGAACCTAATCCTCTTTAAAAACCATGATGTCTTTGTCATCAGATAATCCCATGCCTTCCCCCAGAAGCTGTTTATTTCTGAGATAACCCAGGTGTTGCCCTCCCTCTCATAAACGTGGTGTCAAGGCTCTTCTCTGCCCCAGCTTGCCTCTTCCCATCCCTCCTTCTCTCCTCCCTCCCCCCTCCCTTTCACCCCTCCTTCCACCTCCCCTCCCTCCTTCCATCTCCCCTCCCTTCCCTCCCTTCCTCCTTCCCCTCCCTCTTTCCTACACCTTCCCCCTCCCTCCCTCCCTTCCTCTTCTCCCTTTCTCTCTCCTTCTCTGTCTCTTTGCCCCCCCCCCACCATGAAGCACCAGTTTTCCTCCATCTGTCTTAAGATATAGAACATGGGGAGAGTAAAACAGCAGTACTCAACAAAGGTTATCTTTATCAAGAGAAAATACATGATAGAAAGTATAAAATCAGCTCCATAGAAAGGGGAAGAGGGTAACCATGATTTTGACTTAGTATCCAAGTGGGACCAGAGTTTCCTGATGGCCATGGCAAGAAGGAAAATACAATAGTTAACACCTCATATTATCAGACTAGAGGAAGCGTAGTAACTTGTCATTATGTGTATGTGGGAAGCTATGGGGAGGTGGGGGACCAAGAAATTCCAGCTACTAAATCATGAAAGATACCACGCACGTGGAGGCACGGGTAACGAGTTACACAATGTGCCTTCAAAAGATTTTTTTATGAACTCTTTTATTTGGGAGTAATCTTAGATTCACAGGAAGTTTGCAAAGGTAGCACAGAGAACCCCATATGTTCTTGCCCAGTTCCCCATTGTCATCATCGCAAATTACCGTGGTATATTTGTCAAAAAGAAGAAACCTACATCAGGACATTAATATTTAGCAGCTCCACATTTTACCTGGATGTCGCCAATTTCCCCATTACTGTCCTCTTACTAATCCAGGGTACTACAGTGCATCTGGTCCCACATCTCCCTGGTCTCCTCCGGTCTGCCAGTTTCTCAGCCTGTCCTTGTCTTTGACAACCTTAATGTTCTTGACGAGTACTGACCAGGTACCTTGTAGAACCTTCCCCGATTGGGCTTGTCTGATGCTTTTCTCATGATTCGACTGGGATGTTGGAATTTTGGAACTAACGCCACAACAATTAGGTGCCTTTCTTATCACATCACACCAGGAGGTTCGTGATATCCACATAATTTCATTACAAAAGCAGAAAATCCTTCCATTCATGCTTTTATTTATGTATTTATTTTGAGAATTTTTTTTTATTTTTAAGTGATCCCTACACCTGACATGGGGCTCGAACTTACAACCCCGAGATCAAGAGTCACACGCTCCACCAACGGAGCCAGCCAGGCACCCCGATTTATTTTTTAAATGGGGGATCAATGGTCCATGGAAAATAATTTGTGGTTTTTTTTTTTAATCAGAAAACATGGTTTCAAGGGTCAATGCCTAAGAGTTTGCCATGGTTTTATTTTTAACGGTATCTGACAAATTGTTTTTTTCAAAGTTTGAGAGCAGTCTTCCTCCAGAAGATTATACCTCTACGTTTTAGATCATTCAGCATCTGCTCAGTAGAAAGGTATGGGGAGGCTGTTTATACTTGTTGATGATAAGACTGGGTACATGCACGAGTCCGTTGCAATCCTTGACCACATCAGCTTATAACAGGGTTGAAGGTGAAATTCCTAATTACGTGGAACACCTTCCTCTTAATGAAGAAGGTGAAAGCTGATGATTCCCAAAAGCAGTTGATTTCATTGTCATTAAAGCTAATGATATACCTTAGGCCAACGCAAGTTGAGTATCTCTGAAAGCACTGATAAGTCTAGTCTTACAATTTTGTATATTTCCTGAAAATTGAGGAGGAAGTCTTTGTTTGTAGATGTCAAAGTTTTGCAAAGTTCATTAAAAAGAATTCTGGTGAAATGTACACCCTTGTCACTGGAGAAATGGATTAGATCTCCCCACGTCAGAAACAAGTCAAACACGTGTTCCACTAGCATCAGAGCCTTCCAGCTGTTAAAAAAAAAAAAAAAAGCCTCACAGTATCCTGAGAATAAGCAAGCAATGACCAAAAGATATTGCCCAATTGTCGGGGTGAAGAGGGTTGGGGATATTCAAAGGAGCTTCGAGGCTTTGATTCTTGTCCACATCCCATCTTTACAGTCTTGCCAGGATTATGTTGTTGGCAAGGAAGACATACTCTGGAAACATCCTTGGCGGCACTCTTAAAATTACGCAGGCGATGACGATTCACTATCAGAGCCAATTTAAGTATGTTCTTATGAGTAGCATAATGAAGCATTTTTCCTCAACTCCGAAAAATTTTGTGTGACCAGACCACAGTTTTTCGAGTACCACCAACATCTTCAGTCCGTATGCACTCTGACCTCCCCCAGTGTTTTTCTCTAAATCAGGGACTTATGTTTGACAATGAATGCTGGCTTCTTTGAATCACCCCAGGCCTTTTCCTCTTTGAGTGGTATGGGAAAGCAAGCTATGCTTTTGTTAAATGCAGATTTCTCTTAAAACAACCAAAATTCACTTCTTACTCTATTTCTGTTTTATCAGAAGTGTCCCGACTTTGAGGGATGCCTGGGTGGCTCAGTCGGTTAAGCATCTTTGACCCCGGGGTCCTGGGATCAAGTCTTGCGTGGGGTTCCTTGCTCAGCGGGGAGCCTGCCTCTCCCTCTGCCTGCCACTCCCCCTGCTTGTGCTCTCTCTCTCTCTCTCACTGTCTCTGACAAATAAAGAAATAAAATCTTAAAAATAAAGAAGTGTCTCGAAATTGAATCTGATCAATCTTTTACAGTCAAGAAATAATCCCTCAGTCTTTTCCTCATTAAACTTGTTACACACCCTATCCCATCTTTCTGTCCCCGTTTTTGTCTTTAGTTCTATTTGTTTTTAATAAATACAAAAATTTATCTTTTTCCTGTTTGGTTAATTTCCACCTCCCTGTGTCCACCAAGCTGCTCTAGCCTATCTATGGCTTCCTGGATTCTTTCAGCCAGTATTTTAACTTCCTCTCTGACCCTGGTGTTCTTCCCAAATTATTCCCTGTTCTTGTTCACACAGGTGATAAAATATTGAGGAACACAGTGCTGAGGACTGAGCAGACCAGAGTGAGACCAGGCTCGAAGAAAGATCTAGAACTTTGAACTTTGTTTTGGACCCACTGATGGCCAAAGGATATGGTAGAAAGGCAATATCTCCTCCATTTAACATCCTTTGCTTTGCTTGAGTTTGTTTCCCTTGGCTGTCCCAAATGGTACATCCCGGTCCCAAACTTCAGTAACAAGGGCTAGAGGCAGAAGTGTGTAATTAGCAACACACACCTGAAATCATTTTTCTTAACCTTAGTGTGTTGAGTGACTTTGCACCTGAGTTTCTAGTTTTAAGAATTACCTTCATCCTACAAACATTTACTGAATAACTGCTTTGGGTCCGATTTGCCTTTTTTTTCTTTAATTAATTCACAACTTAGAATCAGAAACATCTTCAGCTGGGAAGGTGGGAGGGGACCTTCAGCCTCAAGGAGTTGGATAAGAATGGACCCAGGAGTGAGGGACCAGGTATGTCTCCAATGCTATCCTCCGCTCCCTGGGAGTTACTTGGAAACTCTTGTCCATTCTCTTGGAGAGGGAATGACCAGATGATATCTAAAACATCTTTGAGCTCCGGCAGTCTAAGTAGGGAGGATCTGGGGAAAGAGAGGAAGAGAGACAGAGTGAGAGAGAGAGAGAGCACAGTGCTAACAGTAGGCTAGGACCTTTGTTTGTTACCGGAATTTATTCTCCAAGTTGCTGAATTGCCGTGAGTTGGGAACTGCCATCCACATGTCACAGGGAAGGAGACTGAGGTCGCGAAGTGTGCTGTGGCAGTTTCACCATTAGAACAGAGCCGGAATTTGAAAGTGGGTTTATGACTAATGTCCACGGTACTCCTTCCACTGCACAAATATTTTTTTTCTTGCTCATTTTCATGCTGTCTCCCTTAGATTCCATTTAGTGAAAAATGTGCTCTGATGTCAGAGAGTTGAAAGCCTTTCCGAAAGCTGGTTCCATTATAAAATTACTGAAAAAGATGTCATATCCACTCCTCTGCAAATCCAACTGCCACTTTAGCACTTTCCTCCTAAATGGAAAATGTAAAGATCCTGGAAACAGGTGCGCCTTGGCAGGTCCAGAGCCGTGGGGTTACAGGCTCGGAGACTATGGCCAAGGGCATCAGTCAGTTGACCTGACTCACACGTCTTCACTGGGGAGTGATGGAGTTAGGGATTTGCCGCTGAAGAGACCAGTGATACCATAGTCTACTTATTAAATACGACATATGGCAAAAGAAATGCCATGCAGAGCCTGGCATTGATCTGAATGACTGATTTCTCAGCATGGTCTCCAAACTCGATGGGTTTAAATGTAGGAAGATTGGGGAAGAGAAAAATCATGGAAGGAAACACAACAAATGTTGATAATATCACCTGGATGATTTTTTTTTTTTTCCCAAAAGCTCCTGGCGAACACAACTTTCTCAAAGGATGGTATTGGACACACAGGTAAGATTAATAACAGTTGTAGCTGATGTATCGAGGGGCTGCGGTGTGCTGGCACCGGGCTCACGGTGTTGGAGGAATCCTCTCTGCTCTCCATTAAAAACCCTCTTTATGAAGAAGGCACTTCCCCAGCTTAAAGATGCAGAGACAGAAGTTCAGAGAGATTAAATAGCTCGTCCAAAGTTACGCAACAATGAAGGGGTGTTAAAATTGCATTTGGGGGGCACCTGGGTGGCTCAGTCGGTGAAGCATCTGCCTTCAGCTCAGGTCATGATCCTGGGGTCCTGGGATCAGCCCCAAGTTGGGCTCCCTGCTCTGCTTCTCCCTCTGCCCCTCCCCCCACGCATACTGTCTTGCTCTTGCTCTCTCTCTCAAACAAATAAATAAATCCTTTTTAAAAATAAAAAATAAATAAAATAAAATTGCATTCAGATACCAGAATGCGTGATATTTCCACTGGTCATTGCGAGGGCTGTGTTGCCCAAGTGGTATGAAAAAAAAAAATGTTCTGGTTCATAGGGAGCACGTGTCCATACACACACACTGTAAACGTCCAAGATATTTAGGATTAAAAATGTTAAAGGGCCATCAAAATAGCCTCTTAAACATAAGGGTGAGAGTTCACCACCAATGTACCAAAGAAACGTACTTCACCGAATACATTGTATCAACCATGAACTTCATTGAGAGGGAAAAGGGACGGCAGTGAGGTGTGACGTGCAGGAAGGAACGTGCACAGGACTGGAAACAGAACCACAAACTCAAGCAAACCCCGACTGCATGCAACGGTAGCAAGGCTAATTTACAGAGCTAAAACCACGGAATGAGCTTTCCAGAAAACAGGAGCGTATGGCAGCCTCTCCCCACCTGTGGCTGTTACCTCCCTGAATACCCTTCCAGTAGCAAGACTGATGGAGGGGCTCGAGATTTTACGGGAAAGCAGCAGCGCACTCAAAAGTCAGTCATGAGTTGCAGAAAACCTTTCTATGTATTTTTGTGTCTCCTGAAATAAAACGCGTTCCACAGATGAGGACAATGCATCCAATACAGAAACAGCAGTAAAGCTGTCATTACTGAAAGCAGTAACAATTGATGCCTTATGAGTAATTTCATGCCGTGGAAGCCCGGTGAAGGCAGCCGAGACTGTCGTGTTCACTGTGTCCCAGCTCCTAGCGGGGACCTCGCCAAGCAAATGCTGGAGGGATATTTGTGCATTAATATATGTACAGTATTTATCAACATCGGACTCTCCTGAGGAGATACATACATCCCCTAGAATGTTCTGTGTGGAAGTTTCTTGTGGTCCAATGTATTGGCACTGCCATTGACTCACTAACTCAAATAAAGGGATGTTTCCTTTTAAACCGATGCATCTGGCGAGAAAAATCATTCAGGTGCCAAGGGAGGAGCTGACTCACATAGCCTCCCCACTGGAAAATAGAAGGATGTGTTTGTGTTTTCTGTCCAACAGATGTGGAAGAGCTGTGAGTGTTTCTCCTTTCTCCTGTTTTTCTATATTAATACCTATTGACCTCCCAGTGACCGGAACGTCGCCCATGAGCAAGGGGGAAAGGCTGGGGGCCAGCCTGTTGGACATGTTGGCACGTGCATATGTGGAAACGTGCTCCCTGACGTTTCCACCACCTGTGCCACTGCCCTTCTGCTCAAGATGTCAAGGACCCTCAACAGGGCTGGCCGGACGGCTTCGTGGGAGCCATGTGGCACTCCCAGGGGGACGGGGCCCTGTGGTTGGAAGGGCCCCACACTCGGTTTAATGTTCTTCATTTTTGAACAGGGGCCCCCACCTTTTCACTTTTCACTGGGCTCAGCAAATGGTGCAGCCGGTCCCGTGCCTGTCTCTATCCTTGGCGTTCTTTTCCCAAAGACAGATCAAGCATGGTGGCTTCTCTCACAGACCCCACCGTCTAGTCTGTGACTCTGACACGTGAACTGATAGTATAGAAACTGTGACTAAACCCTCTCCTCCTTCGTTCCCCTCAACTGGTCCTACGGATGCTACTTCCTTGGTGTCCCTACTTGTCCCTTCCCTATGGCCACTGACTCAGGTCAGACGTCCTCACGTCAGGCAGGCAGGACCAGCTTCCTAAGCATGTCAGCTTATTCCCAGGCCCACCTGCTTACAGCTACCCCAATCAAGCATGTGCTCTTGGCTTTCTCGGCCTCACACATGGGGTCTCCTCTACATGGATTAGCCTCTCCACCCCCATAGCCACATCCCTCCACCATCAGCCGCCCACACTTTGGGCCCTTCAGGAGCCCACTCAATGGCCCATTTCCTCTCAGACGCCTTCCCTGACTCCCACAGTCCACTGAAATTGCTCCTTTCTGATCTCCCACCAAGCCCCCTGCTTTCCCTGGCTTCACTGCACTTCCATTTCCTGCACTAGCCCTCAGCGTATGGACCTGTCCTCCCCACCTGATTCTGAGCTTTTGCCCATGGGGACTGTGTCTTTCTCGTGTGAACGCTGGTGTCTGGCCGGAGGCAGGGGGTTGGGGAGGGAGAATTCAGTCATCGTGGAGTAAAGGAGTGAGCAGGACTCTTCGGCAGGCCCCCGGCATATGGGCCATAAGACGAGAGAGACTACACAGGGATGCACTTTGATTTGAGGTCTGGTCATTAGCTGACCTCTACTTGCCCCGGAAGGGAAACCGTCTTTGCAGACCTTCCTGTATCTCTCAGCATCTCGATTTCCCCGCTTGCGCCCCGTCTCAGAGTCCGTTTCTCCATGCCTTTCCTTCCACTGCTGCATGTGAGCCCGGACTCCTCACTGCCATCTTGGCCACACACAGGCTCTTTGGCCTTGTTTTGCCCCAAACGAAAGCTGGCTCCCGAAGCAGGGACCTCCTCTGTCTTCTGTAAAACCCAACATACACTTTGAAAGCTCTCAGAAACGCCATTAATTATAATAATAGTGACACTTTGTACTTTTATAGCCTCTTTCATCAGAAGATCTCTGAGTACTTAAAAAATATTATCTCATTAATCCTCACAACACCCTCATGAGACAGCTGGCAGGTAAGCCGATCCCAGTTTATCAGGAAGGGGAATGAAGACAGAAAGATGGGGCTCAGATCAAACATAGAGAAGGAAGCGCTCCGGCTCTCGCACCCCAGGCAGCAGGACCCCAAACCCCACCAGTGCACGCACCACACGCACCTGTTCCGCGATACGTATCTGGCCACGTGGGAGAATATGGATATGCCCAATGTTTCATCAGTATCTGATTAATGGTGCCAAATCACGGACATCTTTGAAAAGTCACCTCTTTGTTTGCCGGCAAACACTTTCCAAGCATCTGCGCACCGCCGACTCCCACCGGCCATCCAGCTGAACACGGCTTATCAATAGTGTGTGTGAATCCTTCTTCCCAAATCCATCAGAGAGCTAATGAAGCTCCCAGGGAAGAGGAAAGAGCATAATCATGTATGAATCCCAAGCCTCTTTCAACATCAGGAACACAAAACAGCACCTGAGAAAAAATATTAATTATGTCTTTTACGGAGGCATTGGGACTCTCATCCCACTGAGCCACCATTGACATTCCTCGCTTGGCGCTGAACAGGATTTTGAAGGTGTTTGGTTCAAGCCTTCATTTTGCAGATGGGAAGAAGGAGGCGCAGGGAGGCTGGGGGTCTCTCCCTGGGTCACACAATAGGTAGAAGACAGAAAGGCAGAGCTTTGCTCCCCTTTCCCAGAACACTTGTATTTCTCAACACAAGCACCCAAACAGCATGTTTGAGAGCATTACAGAAAGTTCTGGTAAGCACATGTCCTTTTATTTTTAAGTGTCAGGTGGGGAAGGGTCAGGCAGATGGGTGGGCGGGTGGGAGGGAGCAGAGCAGGGAGGGGCCAGGGAGGAAGCTTCTTGGCAGGACCAGCTGAAGCCCTCAGCGAAGGGCTGGGGTCTTGGACCCAGACGGGACGAGGAGGAGTGAAGTAAGTCCATGAGCTTCTATTGCGTGATGTATAACAGATACCTGTCTGATTTAATTAATTGTATTTTTCCTAAATTTAACTTTGCCCAAAGGGGAAAATCATTTTGCTTGGTAAAACCCCTCCTGCTATATAGTGTCTATGAGCCGGCCAGATTTAATTGCTGCAGTAGAAACCACAAGAAAGACCAGGTTCCCACTCAATCTATAACCACATCTACTGAAGAATAGCTTTAATCACCTTTAAAAGGGCGACCACGAGATAATTAAAGAGGAAGGGTGCTCCGCGGGAATTATCCAGAAATATCAAATCTCCGTTTATCACGGAGTCCGACTTAAAATGTCTTGGCATGGCTTTGCTCCCACAAACTCCATTCTATTTTAAGCTAAACCCTTGGATTTCCATTATTTAGAGCGGGGAAAACGGGCCTGTGGCCCTCGTCTGCGTCCAGCGCCAGGATGAGAGGTAGAGGGGGATAATTGTCCGCTGCGAAGAACACAGGGTTTGGAGTGCGCCATACAGAGACTGGAATCCTCTCTGCCTTCCTCTAACGTCTCTGAGCATCCTCCTAAAAATAAGGACCATGGTGGTTATTCCGAAGGTTATTCCAGCTGAACGCTCCGCCCATTTGCACTCCTTCCCTTCTGCAGAATGCCCGCCCCTTTCCGGAAACCAAACAAAAATGAACCAAGAACTGAAATTAATGGAGCAGATTGTCTGAGCAGCCACGACAGAGTGGACAAACGGAAAGGGAGTTGGAGGCCAGGAGGTGACCGCGGAGGGTGGACTTCGTGAGCCTGATTTCTCTTCTCCCTCTGTTGATGCTGTTCCATGTTGCTCGGGGCAGGGCTCCGAGGACCAGGCGCAGAACCAGTGGAGTGACATTCTTGGCACCCCAGCAAGCCGGCTCTGTTCCAGGCCCACCTTCCCAGGCCTACCCTCAAAGTGAAAGTCCCTGCCCTTATCTCCCTGCTCACCTCTCCCACCACAGGCTCAATGTCCTTGTCTAAACCTGTAGGAGCAGACCGATGCACTCCCAGCCCCTGAACCCCTAGCCGCCTCTCACAGGGAGGTGCAGAGGGGACGCAGCTGGCTTTCCCTCTCACCAGGAAGGAGGGGCACCTGGTGGGAGTCCTAAACTGTATATTCATTCCTTTCTCCACCCATTGTGACCCAGGTTCCCCTCCCCCCACCAGTCACCGGAAGACCTGAAGGTTGAACTTGACCCACCTTGACCCAAACCAGGCTTGTGGGTCATCTTGGACTCATGACCTCTTTTTGCTTCTGTGTGTCACGTCCTGCCTCCTCCGCCTTTGAGCGCTTGCATCCAAACATAGTGCCTACCTCTGCCCCACCCCCAGCCCCAACAGCCGGATGGGAGGTCCAGCTGCTCCCTGTCTTTTCTAGATAATCCACTATCGTTTCCTGTGGCAGGCTGAGTAATGCCCTCCCAAAGACATCCAGGTCCTGACCCCTGGAACCTGCAAACACGACCTTATATGGTAAAAGGGACTTGGCAGATATGATCAAGTTAAGGGTCCTGACAAGGGTTTTCCATGAACCCAATGCACCCACAAGCGCCCTTATAGGACGGATGTAAGTGGAATCAAGTCCGACAGTAGGAGAAGTGATGACAGGTGCAAAGACTGGGAGCAAGGTGGGGAGGGAGGTAGCCAAGGAATGTGGATGCCTCTAGAAGCTGAGGAAGGCAAGGAAAGGGTTTCTTTCCTGAAGCCTCCCTAAGGAACCTGCCCTATAAACACTTTGATGTTAGACTTCTGACCTCCAGGACTGTGAGAGAATCAGTGTGTGCTGTTTTAAGCCACTGAGTCTGTGGCAATGTATTATAGCAATAGACTGTGAATTCATCTCCAAAATGGCGGACGTGTGCTATAGTGTCATGGCCTGGGGACGGGTGCTTTTCACAAACACCCTTCCCCCCTGCCATCCCCTTCCCCACTTTCTCCCAAAGGCAGTTGGGAGTGTTTTTGGTGGCAGATAATGCCATATCTGACCCATGATACCTTATCTTCCCCAAGTAACCAGAGGGTGGAGGTCAAGCGAGCCGTGGCCTCATGGTGCTTCTGGAAACTTCACTCCAGGTGCCAGGGAGGCAGCTGTGCTGTAACTCCACAAATCATATTTACACCTAGTCCAAAAGAAGGGATTGGGCACGGTGCCAAAAGGGTGAAACCCTTTTATCATAAAAGTGAAAGTTTTCCCAGAAGCCTCCAGAGCTGTCTTACTTTGGGTCTCATCGACTAGAACTGGGTCCCACAACCCTCCCTGGTCTTTGAGGGATACCGGGAGATACAGGGACAGGATCATAGCCCTTTGCTTGGGCCGGGTATGGTCCATTGCCTTGACACACAGGTGCTGTAAACAAAACCAGGCTACCCTCACAAGGGAAACGGGGTGTTGGGTGGGCCAGGAGGGCAGGCGCGCCCATGCGTCTGCGAGAGCCCCTCTCCCCTCAGTGCCCAGCAGCCCAACCTCTGGCTGCCAGCTCCTGGCTTCTGCCGCTGCTTGTTTTCCTTTGCCTGAGGCAGAGAGAAGCTGGAGGTGCTGAGGCTTTAACACCCAGCCCCAGCAGCACCCCGCCAGTGATGGGAGATGGCGAAGAAGTCCCCAGCTGCCTTCCCTCCCCACGGGAGAGAACCCCAAGGTGTGGTCCGCACCATCTCCCACGGCTCCCTCGAAAGGCCGGTCCCAGCTGCCCACAGTGCTGACGGTTTCGCAGTGAACTCTTTCTCGGCCGTCTCCACAGGCTGCCTCGTCCCTGCGGTTCCTGCCTGTCCTCCTGGGTCACGTCCCAAATCATCTCCATGCACACAATTCCTTGTCCCGAGGTCAGCTTCTGGGGGACCCACATTACAACAGCCAGGGAGACCATTTGTCGTTTTGCTCCAGCCCCATTCTCGATCAGAAACAGAGGATCTCAATACCCTCAATACCCGCAAAACATGCCCTTTACAAGGAAACTTCTCAGCGGGGGCAAGAGTTTGGTTACAAGTGATGAGGGAGCAGAAGGCCCGCTGAAGACAAAGCAGAAGCCTCCCCCCTGCAACCTCCTACCCCGCCTCCTGGGTGGGACGTGGGCTGTTCCTCCAGGAAGTTCCCAACTATCTTCATGTAAATGTCTGGCTAGAGGGAAAAACAACCTTGACTTGACAATGGCAAGGCCTCAGGTAACCTGTGAGTCTTTAACATATGGAAGTGCTTTCTCAACCTCCCTTTCCTCACCTCCCCCAACCCCTTGGTATATAATCAGCCACCCCTCACAACCGGGGCAGCAGCTTTTTCTGCCCACGGGTGTGCTTTCATAAACCACCATTTTGCACCAAAAACATCTCAAGAATTCTTTCTTGGGGGGCGCCTGGGTGGCACAGCGGTTAAGCGTCTGCCTTCGGCTCAGGGCGTGATCCTGGCGTTATGGGATCGAGCCCCACATCAGGCTCCTCCGCTATGAGCCTGCTTCTTCCTCTCCCACTCCCCCTGCTTGTGTTCCCTCTCTCGCTGGCTGTCTCTATCTCTGTCGAATAAATAAATAAAATCTTTAAAAAAAAAAAAAAGAATTCTTTCTTGGTCCTCGGCTCCGGACTCCCCCCTCCCCCCCGCTGAACATTACCGATATTTCAAAACCACATCAGCAAGTTTCCATCTTTCTGAACAATCTTTTTATCCTTTTGTCAGGTGCTTCAAGTTCCACTGTCCATTAGAAATATAAGGCAAGGCACTTTTATACACATATATTTTAATTTTCTGGTAGCACACCTTTAAAAGAGTAAAATGAAACAAATGCAATTAATTTCAATGATATACTTTATTTAACTCAATATACCCAAAATATGATCATTGCAACATGTAATCAATATAAAAAAATCATTCATCATGAATGAGATATTTACATTATTTTGTTTTTATGGAGTCGCTACAATATGGGTATAGTTTACACTTATCACACGCCTCAGCTTGAAGCAGCCACACGTGGCAAGACCACCAAGTTGGCCAGGGCAGCTCTCAAATATCGCACCTTGAGCCCCGACTTGAAGTTGTAAGGTCTGTCTTTGATTTTTCCATCTCCATCTCAAGCCACATTTTCTCTGCTGCTCAGTATTTCCCAGCAGAGAAAATGCGCGTGGCCAGGCCACGTGGATTCATAGATTGAAAGGTAGGTAAGAGGCCAACATGGTTCAAGGCTCAGCAAACTCTCTCCCAGCCCTGGGCCCGAATCAGCCCAGTCTGTTTTAATTTAGGGTGTGAGCTATGAATGGTCTCTCCATTTTCAAAGGTAATAAACCCACAAACAAACAAGGAAGAAGAACAGGTAATCACAATGGTATAGGGTCTGCAAAGCTTTTACAGAAAACATTTGCTGATCCCCAGTCTAGTTAGTTCTCTTCTTTTACTTTTTTTTTTTTAATGCGAACAGGGTTTATAGCATTTAGATTCCATTCTGTAACCACAAATCCTACAAGCTTTTACTACTCCCTCAGTGTCTCAGGAGTTCAGCGCTCACCATCAGTCCCTGCCCCGCGGCTTCTCCATCTCCGAGGTCTTTGTTTGATTCATTGCTTGCTTTGCTCAAGTTCACTGTCAATTTTGTTTTCAAGGAAGTCATGCATATGCTCCGTTATCTGAGATTCCATGGGATTGATAGTCCACGTTTTATCTGCTCATGTCAATATACAGAAGGAGGAAAATCAGACTCAGCCCTTCCCTGCACGCGCTCAGTCCCGCTGTGAAATCGAGGCATGGAAGTCACTTCCTTCCCCCAGAACGTGACACGCACCATCCCTCTGTCTTCGGGCACGGGCTGCCCCACACGCGTTCTTACTACCGCCTCCCACTCCTCCTCCGGGTCTGCTGGACTCGGACTTAGGGCACCACTCTCCCCAGGACCCCCAGACCCCACTGCCTAACTCCCTCCATGCTTCAGAATCCTACCTGAAACGCAACCTGTCCAAGCATCGAATTCCCACCTCACCTCCCTTAGGACTTCAGAGCCGCCGCTCCTGTCTTGGGGCGGGATGTGTTGCTGGAGGGAAAACCTGAAACTTGATGTTTCTTCCTTTTGGGACACTTGCGTTTTTCTGCTCAGATCGCCTGAAGAATCCCGCTTCCCTCTGATGGTCAGTAAATTAAACAAGGATGTGTCTTGGTGTGAAATGCTCATTATCCACTTTCTATGAAGCAGTATGAACTTTTCCTGTGAAAGGGTTTCTTCCTTCTGTTCAGGGAAAGTTCCTTTCAGGCTGTGTCAATGAACAGAAGTCCTGTCTGTTGGTTTCAGTGTTTGGGCCCACGGATTAGTCTTGCAATGTATTCTTACAGTCTACCCTCCGTATCTGTTATCCTCTGGCTGATTTGCTCTCTCTCCTTTCTCCTCTGCACGTCTTTATTTATTTATTAAACTCTCTCAAGCACTTGCCTAACATCAGCGACTCAGCATCTGCTCAGGGTATTTTCACTTGGAATCCCACTTCTCACCTTATGTTACCGCCTCTCGTCTGAGCTCCTGTTTCACCAAACCCATAGTCATACTACCTTTTTCTATAGCACAAAGCTGTTCCTGGGGATTTTCTTCAGTTCCTGGGGATCTTCTTCAGTTCCCCATGTCTTCTTTAGGACTCGGTTCTTCATCTGTGTTTTATACAGAATGTTCTTTAAACTCTGTACACTCAGCTCTTGATGGGGTATGGTTGCATGGCCACCAAGCTATTTCTTTCTATCCATCTTACCCTAGACAAGGGCAGCTCTGTCCAGACTTGTTTCCTCTGATGGAGAACTTGCTGTGAGATGGGGATCAGCCCCAACCTCGGAGATCCCGGCACACGCCCTGTAGCAAGGGTCGCTCCGCCCTGCAGGAGCTGTGTTCCTTTTGGATGGAGAGGCTGTCCACGCCAGGCAGGAATGCTCATAACAGCGGAAAGAGCCTGGGAAGGAGCACGTCCAGCTCCAGCTGTGCCCCACGTCTGCCCAGATGGATACAGGCGGGGGGTGCGTGAGGACCACTCAATGAATTTTCCTCAACTTTCCCAAAGGGCTCCTACTCGCCCCCCAAGTCTACCCATTTCAAAATTAGGGAAGGGGGTGATTGGCAGATACACACATGCACACATACACAGTGTGAGCTGTTTACCTCACTTAGTCACCCCTGTGTTATTTTGGGGGTTGGGACAATATGCAGGCGGTCACTGCAGAATCTCATGTTTTTTTCTTTGGCTTCCATCTTTGCCTGTGAATAGCGTGAGACTCTGTTCCAGCAACCGCCGTGCTGGGGCTGGTCATTCTTGGCCTGTTTTTATTCATTTTTATCCATTTAAATCGGTGTTAGAGAAGGGAGATTCTGTGGTCCAGTTTCATCTCATCGGACATAGTCAGAGGTTTCCTCCCTTTCTTAATATCCCAAACTTCAGTATATGGGAATCGACCCCGCTCCCCTCTGTGCGTTGTCCAGCAGAGGTCCTGTTGTCAGCAGTCCCCTTCCTCCCATCTTCCAACAGCCAAATCTCAGCCACCCTTTCACACCCAAATCAAATGGCACTCCTCCACAAAGTCTTCCTTTATAGTCTGCAAAAGAAATGTCCTCTCCCTTCCTTGTATTTCCCCCACTACCTGCTCCCTTCTTATACCGCTCACCACTTTCCACGTCATACTAGATTTTCCCGTATCCACTGCGGTCTCCCTCACTGCCCTGTAGTCTCCGTGATGGCAGGTTTGTCTGCGGTTCATGCCTGTACCCTTTGTGTGTAGCCAGGTAAGGAACAGGGCACAAGCTCAGGTCCTGTTTGTTGCATGAGTTAAAATGGCGCTCTGCAGAAAATGGCCCACCTTATGTCCATGAGAATTACAGAAAGCATGAAGGGGTGTGAAATAGAGCTCAAGCAGAAGGCTTGGAGCCAACAACAGCTCCCATCATGATGACCCCCCTCAAAACAAGGCACTCTGAGTGGCAATTAGATTTCTAGCTGGACCAGTTAGCCCATCTGTTTATAACATGATCTACACAATAACACAGGTGATCACAGGAATGCGGACTGACAGCCATGCTTACGTGCCATTCAGTTGTCAAAGCGCCTTCTTAGTTATTGTCCCGTCTGATCCTCAGAACAACCTGGGGAAGCTGATCTTTTCAATCCAACTTTACAGATGAGGAAAGGGAGGTGGACAGGTGCCGAGTATCTCATCTTATGTCATGTAGTTGGTGAGCACCCGAGTCCTCACCAGACCACGTCTGTCCGCTTGCCCCACAACATCCGACAAGCTTCTCCAATCCATACTCTTCCCTGCTCATAGATGGCAGACCCCATAGGTTGTACAGGTTGTTGACTGCACAAGGGCATCTGGATGAGGAGCCAAGTAGGAAGGTAAAACCCATCCATGCTCCTCTTATCAAGCTCTGTGTCCTGGCACAAGGCCACATCTGCTTAGAAGGATCCCCTGTTCCTAATTCACACAGACTGATGGGGCGTTAATCGTAGGGACCGTGTTTGCTAAGTTTGCCCTCCCCAAAGACCCCTGAATGTAACACACAGCAGGCATTCACAAATTGCTTATTGAATGAGTACGTTATCACTTACAAAGCTCATTTTCATAAACTACTTCATCCAGTTCCCATAAAAAATTACAAAACAGACAAAATTCTGAGAAACATCAAGGATTTCTGAAGGAGTTCCTGGCCCTTCTAACAGTGGAATTTGACCAAAATGTTTCACAAGGAGTCCAGGATCACTGCACAGTCAAGGAAGGAAAGTGTGTTCTTCTCCAGCACTAGAGGAAAGCAGAATGGGACATTCTCCCTTTCTGCTGGTCCCATATCTAACCCAACCCTAGATGTGGCCAATGTGTTCCATGATCTTTTAGGGTTAAGTTCCCAATTTTTTTCTACCATCTGTGCGAGGGAAAACAGGAAATGAATGGGCTGGTGTCTCCGTGTAATTAGATGTGCATGACTTTTCTAAAAACATTGCAGATATGTGAGTCCAGTCATTGGGACACCAGGGTCAGCAGGAGAGCCTGAGTGAGCAGCAGTACGGGGGACATGTGACAGAGAAGAGGAGTTTAAGAAACTAAGGAGCAGATGTGGGGCTTCCTGAGACACTCATGGGAAGGGGTCATGGAGCGAGGGGTCAGGAGGGGGGAAGGGTAATAAAGCAGAGGTGGGTGGTGTCCACACAGCTGGGTTACTCTGATTTTTGATGGATCGAGAATCTATACATTGGGTCTCAGTTTGACCATCTGGGGAAATATCTCTGCTCTTTCAAGCCATAAACCCCACTCCTGGGAGAGTACAGACTCTCTCATACATGCACGCGTGCATTGAACACACATGTTCCCTGTCTCCTTGGCACCAGGTCCTGGGCTGGGCACCATGGTTCAGGAGGTCCAGACATGATCCCAGCCGTTAGGAATTTCTATCCTGGTGAGGCAGACAGGCATGGCCCCAGCTCCACTGGGAGATGTTAGGAATGGTCAGCTCACCCAGAGAGGGGAGGAGAAAGCCCTACAGAAGTTGAGAAGAAGGGACAGTTGATGCGGCATGAGGAAGCGCCAAGAGGCAGTGTTCTCTGAGGCTCTGGGTGAGCAAAGGCTGGTGGTCTCCAAGCAGCACAGACTGGCTGCTATCTTCGCTTTGCTCTCCCGGGTCTCCATGGCCCATGCCACTGCGTTCTCTGGTAGGCAGATCACAGCATAAACTGCAGGCATCCCATGGCAATAGGGAGGGGAAGGAGGAGCGCAGTGAGACACCCAGGTCTCCACAACGCCTTGCGCCCCTTGCTGTACAGATGGTCACAACCGCGGTAGTTCCACCCGTAACTGAGCACCAGGCACGGCGCTAAGTCCCCCCGAATCGTCTCATCGGATGTTCACAGCAGCACAGAGGCAGCATGAGCGGTACCACGCCCGGACAGCAGCTGGATGAAGTCAGGGCGGCCCCGCGAGCGTCTGAGGAGGGATCCCAGGCAGGTGCAGGGGTGAGTGCAGCAGCTCTGAGCAGATATGGAGAGTGGACCGGTCAGAGCAACAGCAGGGGCTCGGCCCTCGTGGTAGAAACTTCCAGTCTGTGCAAGGGCTCCGGCAATGACCCTGAGCCCACCAGGAAGCCCCTGAGACAATCTGACAAGAAAAGTGACATGATTTTTTCTGTACTTTAAAGGGATTCTTACACATGCATTTATACCTCAAAAACGTTTTTTAAAGGATTCCTATGCTGTGTTGTGAACAGACTTGCAGCAGGGAAATGAGGGTGAGGGCAGTAACTTAGAAGCCAGTTAGCAGCCTTTGTGAAGTCAAAGTGTCGAGACGGGGATGTTATAACTAGACTCCCATTCAGCCCTATGCCCAACACGGTAATACACAGAGGACTGAGGCCTAGTCCCCGCCAAGGCCTCCAAATGGCTCAGCATAGTTTCCTTTCCTAAGCGTTTGTCAGTGAAGGAAGGAGTCACCCTTGTGCTGGTCCAGGTCTACTGGGGAGACCAACAGGGCAAGAGCTGGCACACTGTGAGGCGGCCATTATGACAGAGAGTTACAGCAAGTGTCCCAGAGGAAAGAAGAGCTTTTTCTAGGGAGATGAGTGGGATGCGAGCAAAACTTCACAATGGCGGGGATACTGAGCTGGGCACTGAAGAGTGCATAGGAGTTCTCCAGGCAGGTGGGGAGCCCAAGGCCACACAGGGAAAGGTCAGCATTCACAAGTGCTCGGAGACCGAAGTGTGTACAATGTTCATGAACTCATGAGAGTCCTCTGTACCCAGAACGCCATAGGTGCTCTGTAGATACTTATCGCCTGAAGGTATGTTTGCTGTCGGAGTGATTGAAGGCCAGGTTGTGGGCACAGAGGAGGTGCTAAAGTGCTTATTGATGTGAACGTGATGTGCCTTTAAAGGAATCCCTAGAGGGCAAGAATTACATGCTTGTCACCCCTGAATTCAAAACGCAGAACTAGGGCCTGGAATAGCGTCCAAGATATTCATAATAGCTGGGCTCTTCTATGCCCAGCCTCAGCCTCTCTCCCTGAGGCCAAGCCCTCATAGCTTTGTCCACCTGTCCCCTTGAACACTGAATATCCAACACATACGAGGGAAAACCCTTCATGTCCCATCCCAGACATCCTCCTCCCCTTCAGGGGGGTGATACTACCGGAACTCACAGAGAGCTGGGTCCCCTCTACGTCTTGCCAGGCAGATTGCCTCCCCTTCCCAGGTCCCCTGAAGGTAGGCAGGGTGGTGACAGCTCGGGGGGGGGGGGCGCTGGGAACAGAGGTGACAGGTACACCTTCTCAGCCAGAGCACAGGAGAGAAGGCATGGCTTCCCGCGCTCTCCCTTGCTCCGCAGCGTGATGGAGGAGGGCCTGGGCTCCAGACGTCACGGCTCTGAGTTGGTGGCTTTGTACCCACTGGCACTGGACACGGGCCATGAACAAAAAATAAGCTCTTGAATTGAGATGCGGGTAGGGGGGCGTGTCTCCACAGAATAACCTTCTCACAAGGACTCATGCAGTCTCTCTGACCTTAATTAATAATACCTCTCACTTAGACCAAAAACCGATGATGCTTTTCTTTTTGTCTTACACTCTGACACACACACGTCTAATCCATTGCTAAATCCCCTGAGATCTACCTCCAAATATTTCTGGAAATGATAGCTTCTCACCACCCCCATTCCGTCCACTTTGTTCAAACCACCAGAAACTTTGGAAGGAACGTAACAGCTGCCTCACCAAGCTCTGTTATTCCCATCCTGGGAATAACATCTTGGAGAGAAGTCCCCACAGAAGCAAGAGAGGCTTTTTACCATTGCTATTATTTCTGCTTACTCAAGAAATTTCTTGAGAGGGGCACCTGGGTGGCACAGTGGTTAAGCATCTGCCTTCGGCTCAGGGCGTGATCCCGGCGTTATGGGATCGAGCCCCACATCAGGCTCTTCCGCTATGAGCCTGCTTCTTCCTCTCCCACTCCCCCTGCTTGTGTTCCCTCTCTCGCTGGCTGTCTCTATCTCTGTCAAATAAATAAATAAAATCTTAAAAAAAAAAAAAAGAAATTTCTTGAGAATACATCCAAATGCTGCAGTGTGGCTTACAGAGTCCTATACAACTCAGGACCGCTTTCTTTCTCTAATCCGGCTGTGACCATTAGGCCTTTTTCTTTTTCTTTTTTTTTAAAGATTTTATTTATTTATTTGACAGAGAGAGAGAAACAGCCAGCGAGAGAGGGAACACAAGCAGGGGGAGTGGGAGAGGAAGAAGCAGGCTCCCAGAGGAGCAGGGAGCCCAATGCGGGGCTCGA
>NW_024425008.1:5471596-5487847 GCF_017311325.1 Ursus maritimus | reverse complement strand
ACAGCCAGCGAGAGAGGGAACACAAGCAGGGGGAGTGGGAGAGGAAGAAGCAGGCTCCCAGAGGAGCAGGGAGCCCAATGCGGGGCTCGATCCCAGGCCCCTGGGATCATGCCCTGAGCTGAAGGCAGACGCTTAACGACTGAGCCACTCAGGCACCCCTCATTAGGCCTTTTCTAACTCTGCTCTAGCACCCTTGCCTGCTTAATTCCCCTCCCACCCCAGGGCCTTTGCACCAAGCACTCCTATCTTCATCACTCTTTCCCTCAGCTTTCCCCACACTTAGCAACTTATCCTCTCTTCTCAGATAATCTGCCACCGCCTCAAAGAGGCCTTCCCTGATCTCCCTTTGTTACACCAACCGTCCTTTCCCCATACAGTGATAGGGTAACACCACATCATATCACCCTGTTCTGGTATCTTTGCAAAACTTACCTCTAACTAAAACTACATTTTCATGTGCATGCTTGTGTTTTGACTGTCTCTTCCCCCGAATGCTGTAGCCACTAGACCCCTTCACACCTAGGAAAAGCCTCAGTACATAGCGATCTCTCAAAGTATCGTCAGTGAACGATTGAATCAAGGAACGAGCACATTAAGCATAATTTTAGCCATCAAGAGAAACCAGTGAGGTGACGGCAAACAATATTGAGGATGGTGACGCCTTGGGCCCAGCATTGTGTTACCATTCTCCTCCCTAATCCAAAATGGAAACGGAAGAGAAGAGAAGAGAGTGAGAGAGAGTGAAAAGGCATGTTCGCCCTCCTGTTCGGGGTGCCTCTCAGGCCTGACAAATGATGACTTAGAGAGAGATCAGAACATCCAAGACCAAAACAGTCATTAGCCACCACTCCCCCCAGACCCCTCCCAGAGCCCGCTGGCTGCCAGAAGCCGGCCCAGACAGTCCAGTCAGGAAACAAAAAGATGGAACAGAAAGGCCCCTTTGAGCAGCCTGGTTATTAAGAGCTCTAGACGGGGGGAGAGAGTGTGTGCAGCTTAACTCAAACATTCGTGCTGAAAATGTAAAAAACAATTATGACATTCAATTATTCCATTAAGTGAAATTAACCATTCTTCTCGTTCTTTGAAAAGACCAAAAGAAAGCACAGATCTGAATAATTAGGTCAGTGAAGAATTGTGAAGAAAGGATGTCTAGACTTTTATTTTCATTTGAAAGTAGGAGGAGGGTTTTGCATTTGGGCTGCGTGTGTGCGTGTGTGTGTGTGTTTGCGTGTGTGTGTGTGTGTGTGTGTGTGTGCGTCCCTGCTTGCTCTAAGAAGGCCTTTGAATTGCCGGGGTGGTCACGTCCGCGGCTCTGCCCCGGCAGGTACGGCCAAGTCCGGATCAAGGAGTGGCATTCCCACTTTGATGTTGACTGTCACGCTCCGATGCTTGACGATCTCTTTGGCTGCCTGCAAGTCTGTTGTCCTGGGCGACCAGGTAAGCCCGCCCAGGAGCACAGCCCCTGCCTCCCATCCTCCCTGGCACCCTGGCAGGGGAGAGAGAGTAGGGTGTGTAGATGGGGATGTCCCCCAGCGCTCTTCAGTTCCCAAGAGGGATTTTGGCCCTTGATCTTTATCTGTTGAGGTTGTGCTACCTGGTGGCCGATCCCAGACGACACAAGAATAAAGCTGTACGCTCACAAGCGTGTACAGACGCCCTCGCCCACATGACTCCATTGTGAAGAGAGGAAGTGGAAAGACAAGGGCCACCTCCGAGCCCCTGGGTGGGTTGCTCCTCTCTCTCGAGCCCCCGGGCTTGTAGCCACAAACGATAATAACCCCCCGAGCGGGTGGCTGTGGGTAGTATGGGAGCTGCCATATTTCAACCTCCCAACCCAGCAGCTGACTTCCCTGGTCCAACGGGGTACAATTTCTCCAACACACCAATATTTCCTATTTCAGTCCGTGACTCAGAAGCCTGCATTTAAGTATCAAGGCCATCTGGGGGATTTGGGGTTTGTTTGTTTTTGTATTTTTGTATCCACCTGTCAAGTGATCCAGTTCTCCAAAGATGCGTGGAACATCAAGCCTGCTTCTTTGTGATAAGGGCCTCTGTCGTTTACTCCAAAAGTTCGTCCCATGCCAGGTTCAAACGCATAACATTAAACGATGCCCCCAACATTCCTTTAAAATAGCTTTTTAAAATTTGTTTATTTTTTTAAATTGTGGTAAAATACACATATAAAACTTACATCTTCTCCATTTTCAAGTGTATATTTCAGTGGCGTTAAATACATCCACGCTGTTATGCCTTCCCCAGGAGTTTTCATCTTGCAAAACTGAAACTCTGTCCCACAACACCCTAACCCCCCTCTCCCTCTCCTCCACTCCCGGCCGGCACCATCCTACTTTGTGTCTCCGTGAGTTTGGCGCCTCTAGGAATGTCATGTGAGCAGAGTCCCACAACATGTGTTCCGTTGTCTATGGCTTATTTCAGTCAGCGTCATGTCCTAAAGGTTCATTCATGTTGTAGCAGGTGTCAGAACGTCCTCCCTTTTTATGGTTAAATAATAGTCCATTGTATGTAAAGAGCATAGTTCGTTTTTCCGTTCATCCCCTGACGAATACCGGGGTTGCTTCACCTTTTGGGTTTTATGAATAATGCTACTTAAACATGGGTGTGCAAATATCCCTTCTAGTCTCTGCTCTTAATCCTTTTGCATATTAAAATAGCTTTTAAGAAGTAAAAACAGCTTTTTCGACTCCTGGAAAGTGAGATTCTATTCAATGTATTGAGTTCTTGTGTCATCATGGAAAGTACACATTCTTTGCATTCAAACAGAGCCGGAATTAAAATTTTGGTTGTAACACTTAAAAGTACTGCCAATTTAGATAGACTAACTTCTCCAAGATTTATTTTCTTGACAAGCAAAATAGGAAAACATAGTCCTTTCCAACCATAAAAGGTGGTTGTGAGGCCCAGACTGATGAGGAGCACCTCCAAGGAGGCAGGGAAGGACTCAGCCTCCCTCGACACCGTGTCGTCGGGGTCAAACATCACGCCTGATGCAAAGAGAGCCCTTTATGAAAACCACTCGCATGAGTCAATGTGTAAGTGACCTTGTGGAGTTCACCTCACGCAGTGCAGGGTACCTGGCGTGCTCAGTACCTGGGGCTGGAGCTACTCTCACCGTGGTGACCTTAACACATGGAGCTGGGACCATCACCCAGGTTCACAGGCTCGGCTCCCCACCTGACAAGGAAGACTGGGGGAGCACCGGGGAGAAGGAACTTGGCCAAGGTCACAAAGCAGATTAGGGCAGAACCAGAGTTTAACTCTGCCTCCGAAGTCCCGGTGTATGGCTCCGTCTCATCTATTCCTTGTTCCAATGAAACAGGGAAATCATAGCTCAGCCAAAGCCCACCACACAGTCTCCCGTGTGCCAGGAGTGCCCCTTTACGATCCTCCATCTCCCGGAGCCTGTCAAACTGTGGTGGCAGTCATATCTACGAAGCACTATGCATTCATTTCTGGTGCCCGGGGCCACCTGCGTCCCTTGGCTCGTGACCCCCTCCATGCATCATTCCAAACTCAAGCTTCAGTCACCACCACTCCTGCTTCCTCCTCTATGGTCAGATTGCCCCCCACATCTCCCTCCACAAGGATGCCCGTGGTTATATCTAGGGCCACGCAGACGATCCACGATCATCTCCCCATTTCAAGGCCATTAGCTTAATCACATGTGCAAAGTACACCTGACCGTATAAGCAACATTCACAGGTTCAGGAAGGTAGGATCTGGAAGTCACCGGGGGTCTTCCTTCAGCCTACTACAGACCTCCAACTGTCCAACTGTGCTATTAGTTGATGTTCTCAGTAACTAAGCCCAGAAAATGCCAAAAATAATAACTCCACGGCCTTCTATCTAACACGCAGAATTGAACTGTGGCTCAACAGGTGTCCTGACGGTCGGGGTGAGGTCCAAAATATTCAACACAGGGGAGGCAGGCACCCTGCTAATCAGAATGGACGGTGGCCATGGGGCAGAAGCAGGCCCCAGAGATGCCCTGCAGAGCTGAACATGGACCCTGCAGTGACTGGACAGTGGGTCCAAGCGAGGAGGCTGAGGCAGACAGGGCAGCCCTCAGGGACTCCGGAGAGTGGCTACTTACCAAATAGTTTTGTTGAGAAGTATTTTGGTATTTTAGCAGCCAGGATAGAGTTACCTCTGCCCCCAAACTGAGTTTCAGCCCTATTTTGGGGGGGGTAGGTGTTAGGATTGCCCTTAAGTGCCTCAGGAGCCCAGACATCCATGTAGCATTGAATCTTGAAATTCCAAAGTGCAGGGACGCAGCCCGAGCCAGCAGAGCCTCGAGACTCTGAGATTGAAATTCAGCTCTGTTTCACGTCCTGGGCTAGGTGCCACCCAGGGCAGGTAACTGTGATGGGGGGAAGCGTCAGGTGCCATCCGAGGAATCCCGGGATCAGCACAGCCGTCAAAGAGCTCTTAGTAGGAAGCGTTGTAACGATCAGAGCATACATGAATCAGGCCTACGCCGGTCACATTTCCCCCGGAGGAAGCCCACGCACGCACACGCGTGCACACACACACACACACACACACTCCTTCACACTCACTCATACACGTCCACAACACACATCCACGCTCATTCATCCACACCGAGCCATTCACATACACTCACTCACACGCTCACACGCACTTGCTGTCTATTACTGTTGCGACAAATTGCCGCAAACTTTGTGACTAAATCCGGCACGAACGTATTCTCCTGTAGTTCTGGAAGCCAGAAGTCTGACCCGGGGCTCACCAGGCTGCAGTCAAGGTGTCAGCGGGGCTTGTGTCTTCTGGAGGCTCTAGCAAGGCTGGTCTGTGTCTCTTCCAGCTCCTGGAGGCACCTGACCTCCTGGGCCCTCAGCCCTTCCAGCGGCAGGCAGGTCCCTCCTGCGCGGGCTCCTGCCACCTCCTCTCCCGCCCCTTTCACGGCCGGGGCCTCTGTGATCCCTGGGCCACCAGGACAGCCTCCCCGCTTGGGCCAGGGGTCCGGGCCTCAGACCCGCGTGCAGTCTGCCTTCACGTTGCCGGGAGCATGGAGCGGCCCCACAGCGTCCGGGGGTCGGGGTGTGGAGTCTGCGGGCCGTTATTCTGCCGACCACACTCATGCACACCCCACACTCACACACACACCCCACACTACTCACATACCACGCACACCACACTCACACATGCACACACACACCCCACACTCACACACACACACACACTCACACACACACCCCACACTCACTCACATACCACACACATCACACTCATACATGCACACCCCACACTCACACACACACACACACACCCCACACTCACTCACATACCACGCACATCACACTCACACATGCACACCCCACACTCACACACACACCCCACACTCACTCACATACCACGCACACCACACTCACACATGCACACACACACACTACACTCACACATGCACACCCCACACTCACACACACCCCACACTCACACATGCACACACACACACTACACTCACACATGCACACACACATACCCCCCACACACACTCACACACACACACACACTCACACACACACCCTTTCAAAAAATGAAAAGCCAAACGCTTGGATGCGGTTCCTTGGGGTTTTGCTGATCCCAAAGCATTTGGCCATAAATTGTGACATCTGACCCACCCGCCACCACACCCTCCAGCCACAATCAGTTCTCTTTCTTTTCAGGGCTGCAAACAAGAGCGGAACCAGAAAAACACGGCCCTGTGGTCTCCACCGGCCAGGCGGTGTGAGAGGGCACACCAGGGTGTCAGAGCCGGCGGGAGAGGAGCCTGGAACAGCCTGTTTCTGGGGCGTCCGCGGGCAGATTCTCACAATGGGGCTGCACTTGAGGCCTGGGGAGCGCGGAGTGCAGGCATCTGAGGAAGCAGAGTCGTACCAGGTTGAAAAGACGAAGTCTGATGTCTGAGGACCCTGGAGCCACGCAGGCCCATCTGCGCAAACTAGTCTCCAAACACCCTAATTTCCTCCTGTTGCCTCTCCCGGGGAGGGACTCAGGGCCCAGGATTGATGGGTGGCTTGTGCTTGTGACACCGTGTATTGGGGCAAAGGGCTCTGAGCAACCAGATTGTCTAAGCGTCCCATTTTGTAGATGAGAAAACTGAAAGTCTGCCACTGGTGGCAGAGGCAGGGCCGGAACTCAGCGACCCCAGCTCCTGGATGGGGTCTTCTCTGTACCAGATTCCACACTCAAACTCTTCCCCACGCTCGAAGCTTCTCGGAAGTCAGGTAAGCCATACCTTCATGCCTCCACGCACCCATCCCTGCATGCTCCTATGCGGTGAGTCTTTACTGAGGCCCGGCTCCCCCGAAGGCCCTGGACAGCTCTGAGACCTCTGAGGTAGGGCAGCACTACCCCTCCCCCCCGAAGCCTCACAGTCCTGTCAGGACACAGAAGGGACCAGGGATGCAGGTGGCACTGCCCAAGAGGGTCAAGGCAGTGGAGCGCACAAGGGGCAGCAGGGGGAGGGAGCAGGGCGAAAAGACCCAGAGGACTCAGGAGTCCAGAAAAGCTGAACGGAACACTCAGTTCTGTCTGGTTTTGCTTTGTGATGTGGGGCAAGTTACTTAACCTCTCTGAGCACCAGTCTTCTCATTGTGACCCATGATTCATACAATTGTCACGAATTTAACACATTTTAAGCGTTCAAAGGCACCTCGCCCACATCGGAGGTGCTTGCCTCTGCACGGCTGGGTGTGGTGTGACTGACCATACACGACAGGTGCTGGGAAGCTAGAATCTAGAATGGACTGGTTGGGGGGGGACAAATGCTGTAGACACAGGGTGGCGATCCACCAGGAAGTTAAACATTGAGTTACTATATAATCCAGGAAGTCCACTCCTAGGCATATACCCAAAATAACAGACATCAGGGACTTGAATAAGGATCTATACACCCATGTTTCTAACAGCATTATTCATAGTAACCAAAAAGCAGAAACAACCCAAATGTCCATGGACAGATGACTGGGTCAGCAAAATGTGAGATATCTACACACTGGAATACTATTCAGCCTTAAAAAGGAAGGAAAGTCTGTCGTGCTACAACGTGGCTAAACCTTGAGAACGTTATGCTTAGTGAAATAAGGTGGACACTAAGACAAATGCTGTTGGGGCGCCTGGGTGGCTCAGTCGGTGAAGTGTCTGCCTTCGTCTCAGGTCATGATCTCAGGGTCCTGGGATCGAGCCCCTGTCAGGCTCCCTTCTCGTCAGAGTCTGCTTCTCCTTCTCCCTCTGTGCTCTCTCTCTCTCTCTCTCTCGCTCGCTCTCACTCTTGCTCCCTCTCAAGTAAATAAATAAAATCTTAAAAAAAAAAGACAAATGCTGTATGCTTTCACGTATATGGGTATCTAGAATAGATAAAGTCACAGAGACAGGAAGGAGAATGACAGCTGCCAGGGGCTGGGGCAGGGAAAGGGGGGAGTCACAGATTAACAAGCATATTACGTCTGTTTACGATGAAGGAAACAACTCTGGGTTTGAATGGTGGTAATGATTGTACGTGAAAACTGGTTCTTATGGTACATTTTATGCTATGTTTATTTCACCACAAGAGAAGATTTTATTTTAGTTTTATTTATTTAGAGACTTTATTTACTTGGGATAGAGAGAGATAGAGAACGAGGGTTGGGAAGGGGCAGAGGGAGAGGGAGAAGCAGACTCCTTCCTGAGCAGGGAGCCCAACATGGGGCTTGATTCCAGGACCCTGAGACCATCACATGAACCAAAAACAGATGCTTAACCGACTAAGCCACCCAGGTGCCCCAAAAAGATTTTATTTATAAAAGGGGGCAATGTCTGCTAACACAGAGTGGGTCTGCCAGGTAGGAAAGCAAGGACTGGTCAGTGACAACCTTTCCCCCATGGGAGAGGTGGTGGGGGGACAGGGCAGCGGACGTGCCCTCCCCACAGAGGTAAGAACAAAGAGGGTGCAAAAGAAAGAATGGGACCCTTCATCCGCACCCAGCATCATCCGTCCAGAGCCTTTACAGGAGAAATGGCAAACCGTGCGTAAGAACTCGGGTCAGGCTCCAGCTTCTCGTCACCAAAACCTGGTGCCAGAACTCAAGGTGCCACGTGGTCTCCCTCATCCACACACTCGCTTGGGTGGTTCCTTCTTCCAGAAATACCATCCTTTCTCTTGTCCAACAGAGCAGATTCCCCCAGATTCCCCACCCATGGCTCCACCCATGGCCCCACCCATGGCCCCCATCTCCATCATTCCACTCTGCACACTGGACTCTACATAGCCATTTCCTCCTCAGGATCTCCAACAAAAACAACAGTTTCTGACGGTTGGGTCCTTTATTCACTCACGGCTTCTGGGTGAACGAATGAATGAACAAATGCATTGTAGCAAAACAGCTGTCATAGGAGGACACAGCACTCTGTGTGTCACACATCTCTGGCCGTTCAATGCTCACAACAACTCAGCAAAAGGGACTCTGTGGGCACTGTAATTTACAAACAAGAAAGGTCAGATTTTAAAAAGTGAAAGAACTCGCCTCTCGGCCAGAGATGGAGACACATTTATGGGTTAAAGGATACACGAGTGCGAGCGCCTATTAACGGATCCTGCTTTACTTCCCACTGTCAGTTCGGGGGTTTAGAGACCTCTCCCACCTGAGCTCCCCAGCGCTTCCGTTGGGCTCCCACCAGAAACTGTCTTCATTTGTATCCAGTTCAAAAATCATGATTAACGGCATGAAGTTCAGAGCCACACAGACCTATACTACAACTCTGGTCTTTCCACTTGCTGGGCCAAGTTAACCTCTTAGCGACTCAGTTTCCTCATCTGTCAAATGGTGATGAATGAGGACCAGAAGACGCTACACACCTGAAACCCTTTGCACGCAGACAACGGGCAATACATGGCCATGCTTATCATCGGTGGGGGTGGAACCGGGGTTCCCGGGGCCTATGCACTGGCTGTCCATTCCACTGAGCCTGATCAAGGACGGTTGGCAAACAAAGACATATGCTGGAGACAAGACTGAGATCAAGGCAGGAGGGAGGGTCCCTGGCCTGTTTCCAGCCTGGGATGCAGGAGACAAGATTCAGTTCCAAGGTTTGGAGTCGAATGGGGCTGGAGAGCCAGGAGAGAAAGTCAGAGCCAGAGAGTGTGGGCGAGGAAGACTACAGATTCCAGAGACAAGAGGTCATGCCCAAAGCTGGGCTGTTTCTTTTTCTTTCTTTTTCTATTTCTTTTTCTTTTCTGAGCCCTAGTACACAAGTGCATGGGTGGGCTGGTCCCTCTTAGAGGGGCCTGTGACAGGAAGGACAATTTTCCCCACAGCTGGAGACTCTTGGCATGCTGGAATTCAATCCCCTGTTGAATGGGTGGTCTGCTTCTGCCCCTCCCCCTCTTCCTATGTTGGAATATGTCTTTGCAGCCCTGGATCCAGCCAACACAGAACATTTTCCTTGCTGCTTAAATTAGCACATGAGAAATAACTAGAGATAGAAATCACAGTTCACTTAACACGAATTATTTCCCTGGAAATGGAGATTAATATTGAACTTGTTACTTGCAGTGAGAAGAGTAAACACACCCAGGCACACACCCTCCAAGTAAATGTGCAGATCTAGTCCTTCAATTGCCTCAGACCCAGCACACCAAGCAGCCCTGGTGGCCAAATGTTTCCAAGTTGGTTGTTATGATCAAATCCAGGAATTTGGGGATGTTCAAGGCTGGCCCCAGGGGCAGAGACAAAGCACAGAGGAGACGGGAGTCCCAGGGTTACTGGTGAGTTCTGGGGCTGGAGTGCTCCCCAGATGTGCATCAATCCTCTCTCAAGGGACAGGGGGTGCTTTCCTGCTCTCGTGTCCTGGCAGCGCCATCAGAAGCTCTGGTTATAGGCATCCTATTCAGACCCAGGGAAGTGAGTGAGCGTGCGAGCAGACGCATGAATACACGAGCAACGAGCAACTGAGTGTAAAGGAAGCAGCTCACCCAGCACACAGAGTGAGCAGAGGCAGGACCAGGAGCCCGAAGTCCTGATGCCTAGTCCAGACTTCCGTCCAGAGCTCCAAGTACAGCCAGCAACCCAGGTAGGCTTCACAGAGGAAGCAGCATCTAAAAACAGGCAGCCTTTGAAGAAGAGAAGTGTATTCCAGCAGAAGAGTCGATAGACGCTGAGATCTGAAAGAAGGAAAGTGGCAAAGGTGGCAGAGCGAGAGGTAGGTACGTGGTGTGTGTGTGTGTGTGTGTGTGTGTGTGTGTGTGTGGAAGTGTGTGGGGCATTTACGTGTGTATGTTTGGGGTGTGTGTGATGTGTGTGTATGGTGTGTAGTGTGTGTGGTTGTATGTGGCATGTGTGTGTATGAAGTGTGTGTATGAAGTGTGTGTGTACGAAGTGTGTGTGTATGAAGTGTGTGTGTGTATGAAGTGTGTGAGTGTACAAATTGTGTGTGTGTGTGTGGAAGTGTGTGGGGCATTTTTGTGTGTATGTTTGGGGTGTGTGTGATGTGTGTGTATGGTGTGTAGTGTGTGTGGTTGTATGTGGCATGTGTGTGTATGAAGTGTGTGAGTGTACGAAGTGTGTGTGTGTGTGTGTGTGTGTGTGTGTGTGTGTATGAAGTGTGTGTGTGTCTTCCCTCTGGCAGGACCAGGAAGGATACTATTAGCCGCATGGTGCGGTCAGCTCTGGGGTCTACAAAGCACTTCACGCAGTCATCATGGGGTGTCCTCACAGCAGTTCTACATGGTGTTGTTGCCCCACTCTAGACCAGGGAACACGACCGGCCGGGTGCGGGGGAACTAAACTGCCCAGAGCCACAGGGACAGAGAGTAACACAGCAGGGATGTGGACCCCAGCCTCCCGAGTCCACACCAAGAGCCCTCCCACTACCTGTGTCTTAGGGAGACGAGAGGGGCTGCCGGCCCCGGTCCGTGGAGTGGGCGCCCAGGCCACAGTCTGTCCTGTGTGGGTGACAATAAGACTCGGTCTTCAGCTGCCCAGAGCTGCTCACCTCGTGGAAACATCTCCAGGGGTTCGGTGGCCCGGGTGGGAAGACAGGAGCCAGAACCTGGGTCTTCTATCATCCATTGCACATTAATTATCTAAACCTCAGTGTGGCCACGCCTTGCTCCCCAAACCTTAGGTATGTGTGTGCCCCCAAATTATTACTCCAAACTGCCAAACCTTAGTGTTGCCAGGCCAGTAGGTGTGGTTCAAATCCAGGTGCAGACTAAAGATGGTACAGCTGTCTCCCCCTGCTTCCCCCGCCCAGCAAAGCTACTATAGGTCCCAATACACACCTGTGACTGTCCCCCACCCACACCTCAGTAAGAAGACGGTCCCTGGAGGTTAGTGATTGAGTAGTAACCCCATGAGCAAAGCTGAAGAAAAAATAAGCGGTAAGACTATTGCTCAGCACCTTGTGTGAGCCCAGTGTGGGCATCCCCAGGGAATTCAGAGCCGGGGATTGACCCGTGCTAACCTAGGTCCTGCCGGCTCAGAGACCACGTGACAGTTCGGAGCTACACAGAGGCAGGGTAAGATCTTTGCTCCCCCGGGGTCCCCAGCTAGTTCCTTAACCTGTCCGCCTCAGCCACTTATCTGTCACAGGGTGGTCATTCTACCTGCAGAGGTGTGGTGGGGAGGGGAGAGTCCCACGTAACATGCCAGGCACACTGCACGTGCCTGGTAAATGCCAGTCCCTGTCTTTGGGGAAACTATTTCATCCATCTCAGAGACGCTTAGTATCTAGGCAGGACCCCCAGCAGGAACAAAAATGACAGGCAGTCAGTGCTTAAGGCTTAGAGGACTAGACTAAAGACACCTCATTCTAAGGCTGGTCATGGATGGATTACTATTGAGGGACTTTGCGTGCTTTCTAGTCACACCTAGAGGGTCCCATCTCATTCTCTCATTGTCTTTGAGACATGGGAGAATGAATGTGATTTCTTCCATCTGATGGCCAAGACTCCAGATGTGGGGACAAGGTGTGAGTTTCTTGAGGGAGAGATGGTGACAAAGGCTGCCTGAGCCCTGGGACATGCCATGGGCAGCAGGGAACACCTGCTCCAACCCTTCCTCACCTACATGGATCCTCTTGATGTCCCTCCCTGGGTTTAACATGGCCTCTGCTTGCACACTCAGCTGGTGGGGGTCCCACTGTCTCTCAGTGAGTCACTCCACCCTTGGACAGGTGGCCATTATAGCTGGTACTTAGTTAGGAAAGAAGGGAGCAAATGTTTGAGATAGGATGGTAGGTGAATAAAAATGGCCTAATAAAATAAATATTCACTAATGTCAGTATAGCGTATATACATAGCAAAGTCACTACAATGAGATACAGAAATAGTACGTTTTCAACTAGAGAGGGATAATCGTAAGCTTCTTGATCTTTGCCATATTTTCCAATTTTTCCAGAATGAATTTGTGTTTACTTTTATAATCAAGAAAAAAAAATAAGCATTAATCAAAAGAAGCTATTGCATCAAGCAGGTAAAGCTAAAATTCTTTCTAAAACCCAGGCTTCTTGACTGTGAGCCCCGTGCTCCTGTCGATAAAAGATAGGATAGATGTGAAATGGAAGACGTGGGGGGCTACCCACGTTGAGGTGCCAAGCCGATACACAATATAATTAGCTTGTAAGCTTCGACACACAATTAAGGGTGACCCTTCTCAACATGGAGAGGTCCGTGGTATAAGGCATTGTCAGCGGTTCATTAAGTTGACTCAGGGGGTAGGTGGTCACAGATCAATAAAGGCGAGAGCTAGGGCTTGGGAGGACCAGAACCGTGTGTAAGTGTGTGGCTTGGGCGGCTGGTCACTTCACCCCTTGGTGCCTCAGTTTCCCCACATAAGGAGATTACGTTAGACAACACGATTCCTAAAGGACCTGTCTGTATCTTAGGGGTGATCCGAGGAAAGACATTTTTGAAAGTCAACATTAAAACAGCCAAAGCTTTTGACGACTGGACATTCCATCCCTGAGGATCCCCATCGACAGGTCCAACCACCTAGGCCGGGCGCCCCCAAAACAAAAAACAAAACAGAAAAAAACGAATATCCGTGAAATTTGAAATTGGTGAACACAATACACAACCCCAGCATTTCAGAACCAGCGCCCCCAGAAGATCAGATAAAGACGAAGACGAGAGAGCTCTGAAATGTAAATAAGAGCCAGCAGAAAAGTAGATTTGCCGTTGTAAAAAACGCATGCCTACACTCATACACACACACCACTCAAATACGGCACAGAAAGCTTCACCTACTGAGGCAGAGTGCCCAATTATTAGAGAAGAGTAGAAAATCATAGCACTGCTGGGTCTTCAGAGGTGATCCAGACACTCACTGCTCGTCAGTGTTTCTTATAATCCACAAGCCCCTTTCCCCAAGTGAGGCCTTACACAGGATCATGGAAAGCACAGCTATTCTGGCTGAACACAGGCATGCAGAGATAGTTGCCTGCACGTGGCACCCACAGGGACACCCGCATTTGCCCACAGAATGGTTGGGGCTCCACCCAGCACAGGTGGAAAGCCACTGGTCTCACCCAGTTTAGAAACGGGGACCCAGAGAGGGAATACGACTTGCCTAACATCACACAGCAACCTGGTGCAGATCAAGGACTGGCCCAGGCTCCTTACACAGAGCCACGCTACCTCCAAACCCAAGCGGTTCACCCTCGTCTCCCACAGGGTCAGACCTCCCTCCCTCTCACGCCTCAGAGGGAATGGTCCTGGATTAGCCACCCCTGGAAGTCCTCCCGGGTCTGGCTCAACCTTGCCATCCCACACTGTGCTGACTCTGTCTCCTCCAACGATATTGGCTTTAAGGGAAGCCCAGACATAGGCCTAAGCCTATACCTCAAGACAGCTCAGCCCCCCTGCTCTGCCCACCTCCATGGCTGATCCAAGGCCTCTTTGCTAAAAGGAGCCACAGACTCTTGGTGGCCCCCAAAGACCCAGCCACGTGACCATACACACGTCTCAGGAAACACAGTCCCTTCCCTGAAGCCAACAGCAGATTCAGCCCCTCTGTGAAGTGCTCACAATGGCCATAACTTCCTTGAAAATAATGTCATTTCTTTTTTTAAATCCTTTTTTTTTTTAATTGTCATGATGTTTTGTTTTTTGTTAAAGGATGAACGATAGCTCCTGGTGAACCTGACGACCCCTGGATCTGTCTCCATATCTCAGCAATCTGTTCCACGGTCCATCAAAGAAATGGTGAGGCAGTAATGATGCTTTTATTAGCAACCTTTACACTTTGTCAAAATTAAAATGAAAACGCAACATTCATATGTAAATCCAGTTACCTTCTGGGTTCCTCGTATCCTTTATCCCTTTCACGAAATTACAGATTATTAAGAAATGTTTGAAGAGTGGGAGACAGGCTTCAGGGAGTGTGAGGGAGGCAGAGCGAGACAAAAGGGTAGAGAAAGCGAGGTGCTTTGACCTTGACCTTCTCTTTCGTGCTCAGAAGCATCGCAGCCTGTGGTTTTATTGCTCATCCATTGTCCGAGACATCCCGCCCCTGGCAGAGCCCGTCTCGCAGGTGACTCATGCATCAGGGCTCACCAGGACCCGGAGCCTGGAAGAGGACAGCAGAGAGGTGTGACAGGCAGGAGCTCCTGTTGACAAATACTTCTCCTTGATGATGAACTATTTACAGCAGAAGATGACCATGAATACTGATTGCGGAAAGCCTCGTTTAAAATTACAAAGCCAAATTGGAGATGTGAGAGTTGAAAAAAAATGAATCCACACGGGGAAAGCTCTCTCTGAGCCACTTCCACACATCTTTCTCAGACATGAACTGAGAGTGGCCAGTTCACGCTCATGAACAGCACATTGCCACGGAAAGCCCTGAAAGATGGGGGACCTCACACTCCCCACGGCCATCCGGGATGGTTTCGGAGAAGAGGCACGTTTTGGGTAGGACAGTGGAGGACTGACTGTTCGGGTAGCCTGAGTGATACCCACCTCTTGCTGTTCACACCCTGAGTGCTGCTGGGACCGCGGCTGGCTTCTGGAGGAGAGAATGCGGCCGAGCTGATGGGAAGCAGTGATTGTGTGTGTGTGTGTGTGTGTGTGTGTGTGTGTGTGTGACTTCATGATCATGTTACATGAGACCGCAGTGCCCTTCTGGCTGGAGTCTTCCTCCCTCACTGGCCGAGGAAGCAAACAGCCACGTCGGGAGCTCCGTATAAAAACCCTGCAGGAAGCCTCCAGGAACTAAAGACAACCTCTAGCTGCTGGTCAGCAAAAAACGGAAGCTCTCAGGCCTTCAAGTGCAAGGAACCAAGTGTCGCCAACAGTGCGTGAGCAGAGAGGCGGATTCCATCTCCAGTGAGAACCCTGCCCCGACCAACACCTCGACTGACCCTGGAAAGACCCTCAGGCTGGCCGTGCCGTCTTCTGGCTCCCAGAAGCTGCACGATCGATGGTTGATACGCGGCGTGCTGCTCTGTGCCACCACCGCTCTGGCTGTTTCTTGTGGAGCTGGAGAACACTCCTCCCGGGATGCTGGCAAAGGGTAGGAATTTGCAAATTATAGGAGGTGGAAGAAATGTCAAAGGGAAGAGCGGAGCGTGTGCTATTACCATAGAGCAATGACATAGTATTAAGAAACTGTACATTTTGCTCCAAGAAAGGTACGGATTCAGGCATCCGAGAGCAGGAAAGTGGGCGGGAGGCAGAAGATAAGAGAGGAACTCAAAGAGAAGTTAAAACATGAACCTCAAGGCCAGAGTTTCCTCACGTCTAATCCACCTGGGAAGTTGTGTCGATCCTAACCTCCGCCCCCCACCCCCAGAGAGTCTTCCTGCCACACGTGGAACGGGGCAGAGACACCTTAGCTCTAACACGAATGCCCCAGGATTCTGGTGCAGTCAGTCCACAGCACAGGATTGGGGACCCCTTCCTCATCACCCCACCTCCCACAAGAAGTCAATGAGAGAATGACATAAGAAGTTTATTTTCTGCAGAATTAGCCCAGAAGCAGTCTGCAGGACGGTCTACAGGAGGGAGAGGAGCTGAAGACTACAGCATGGGGTCAGCTGGAAGACCACGACAAGGACAGCAGTCTGCACTGGCACATGACCGTGAGCTGGAGAGAACTGTATACGGGGGAGGGGGAGGGAGGGGCCCTGGCAAAATCTGGTAATGAGTCAGATGTAAGCAGTCGAGGAAAGAGAAATCTAACAGGGAAGGAAGGAAGGAAGGAAGGAAGGAAGGAAGGAAGGAAGGAAGGAAGG